>NW_026561993.1:0-46851 GCF_028858705.1 Grus americana
TGCAGCAGCGGGATCGGCCCGGGCGGGGCGCCTCCAAAGAGAGGGACCCCGAACAAAGAAATCCCGGGGCCGTTCCACGCTTGGGTCCCGGACACCCGCCCCTCGCGCGCTGTCCGCGCGTCCCTTAGTCCCGCGGTGACTTTTGGTCTGGGGTCTTCTACCGTCGTCTCGGATTCTTCTTCTGTATAGCTGTGGGCGGTGCGTTATTCCACAGGTGCTGCTGCGCCGATGCTCCGTACGTTCGCAGTAACGGGTAGAGCGGAAGGCTCCGTGGCCAGGGAAGAGCGGCACGGACGCGTTCCTGCTCGCTCCGTTGCACCGGAATTTCGACGGCTGGGTTCGGCCGCTAAATTGATGGCGCTACCGGAAGAAATTTCACAAAAGTGAGTACTGTGCTTGTCTTTAATCTTTTAAAGTAATTTTTCTACGGGCGCCCGGTCCGTGGCTTAGATATTTGGTTTGCGGCGAAACAGACCCGGAACGTGGCTCCAAGTAGCGTTCCGATTCGCTGAAATTCCCCGTAGTCAGAGAGCAAGAATGGTGAATGTTGCTTGGCGGGTTGAAATCTCAGGCTTTCTCTGAAAGCTGACCTGCCAGAATGAGCCGAAAGCAGGCCGAACGCCAATAGGGATGCCGCAGAAAAGGTCCTCTTCTTGACAGGAGAAGAGCTTGGCGAAACGTCAGCGCCGTTTCCCGTAGGGCCTCCGACGTACCGGTTCGGCAAGCGTGGGCTTTGTGCGATTCCCTCGGGGACGATGGCGAACAAACCTTGTACGGCAGAGAGCATCTTAGCTTACTTTCCATCTCCTGCTCGGTTACTTGCAGAATATTTAATTTGGCGTCGCACGGACCCAGAGGGACGGGTCCCCAACTCATGCTGGTAGGGCAACCCCAGTACCAGCCGGTAAAATCGGAAAAGAGTGCGACGTTTTGAAACGTTTGCCTTGCGAGGAGAAGGGCCGTCTCTCGTTAGGCAACTGAATTCTGCGACCGATTTCCACGCCTCACGCGCGTGCGTGCGCGCACACGCGCCCCCCCACCCCCCCCCCCCCCCAACAGGCAGGCTTTGAAGGAGGCAGTCCCTAAGGCAACGCGATCTAAAACGTGGAAGTTTTTTTTCTATTTTTAATAGTTTCTTACGGATAGGAGGCTCGTGTGAGCGTTTAGCCTGTCCCGTCCTTAATTCTGAACCCACTGGCTGGTGCAGAAGGACGGTCGTGTGACAAAAACAGCATGAAATTTGTCCCTGTGCCGGCTGCGTCCCGTGGTAAAGGAGTACATCTGTTACTCCTGCGTGAAAGATGTTTGATGAGCGTACCGCATCGTCAGAGCTGCTCTCGGTCTGCCTGCAAGCCGTGGGTTATGATTTAGAAATACGTTCGCCTACCGTTCCTTAACTGTGTGGTTTTGGTTTTTATTTTTTCAAAGAAAGGGTGGCTTTTTCGTCGATCTCTTTGTGAGAGTATCAAATCAGGCGGCGGTAAATACGTAGAAGCAACTAGGCGTACTACGGCGTGTACCGGACAGCGTTGGCGTGCCGCTCTGCTAGCAGCGGAGAGCCAGATGAGGATGCCCGTGGTAAGTACTCGTTCTGCCTCCGGCTGAACGGAAAGATTCTCATGTGGAGGGTTCCTGGGCTTGTCTGTGTGATTAGCATTACTTTTTTTTTTTTTTTTTTTTTTTAATATGAAACAGGGTCAGATAATTGTTGATGAGTGGGACTTTGCGTACTCCTTTAGGTAGTTTTTCGTACTGAACCTTAGATCGGTTACAAAACTTAATCTTTGTGCAGTTTACACGTTTTGTAGCAACTACAAAGACATTTATCCTGTAGGTAAGCTGAAAATAAAAATGCGGTTTCTCACCTGATTTTTCTTTCGGAGGAACGCTCGCCCCCAGCGGCTGGTTTTTTTTGCTAGTGTTGTCGGGGGGAAGGAACGGCGGCGCTTGCCTGGTTTCTTCCCCTAGCCAGGGACCTGAAACTTTGTTTTCCTCAGCTGTTTCACTAGAAATTTACAAGTGTCGGTGGTCAACAGTGGCAGAGAATTGGGTGGCGTTTTCAATTTCAAAGGGAAGGAACGTGTTGATGTTAATTCTGTTACCAAAAGCGAAGTACCAGCTGCTTCCTCTTTCTAGATCTTCTCTCCTTTCGCCGTCCTCCCCGAGGGGTAACGTGGCCACGCCGTATACCTTTTCTGCTCTGGTACCGTTCGTTTGATACGCAGGAGCGCTGTGAAATAACTAGAAGGGCTACGGACAGACATCTGCCATCGTTGCGGCTGCCTTAAATCGTGTATTTGTCCCTTTAGCCCGTCATTTCCTTTCCGCTCAGTTGAGTTACGTGCAGCGTTAGGTTCCAGTCGAGAGCGGTGCCGCCGAGCAACGCTCTGGGAGCGTGCGCGGAGGAGGGCGACCGAGATGGCGAGAGGTCTCCGAGGCAAGACTTAGGGGGAGCGGCTGAGGTCACTTGGTTTGTTCAGCTTGGAGAAGGGAAGGCCGAGGGGTGACCTCATCGCAGTCTACACCTTCCTCGAGGGGGACGGCGGAGGGGGAGGCGCTGACCTCCGCTCTCTCCGGTGACCGGCACTAGGACCCGAGGAAACGGGACGAAGCTGCGTCAGGGCAAGTTCAGACCGGACGTTGGGAAAAGGCTTTTCACTGAGAGGGCGGTCGGTCAGTCACGGAACAGGCTCCCCAGGGAAGCGGTCGCAGCCACCGAGCCTGTCAGGAGTTCAAGGAGCGTCTGAACGATGCTCTTAGTCGCACGGTTTAGTTTTAGGTAGTCCCGCGTGGAGCGGGGGCTTGGTCTCGGTGATCCGTATGGGTCCCTTCCAACTTGAGATACTCTATGATTCTGTGAAATCTTCTGGGTTAGAAACGACCTTATTGTAACAGAGAATTCGCTGAACGTGGCTTTGTGCAAGGACTGTCGTCTTAGAATATCTTTTTTTTTTTTCTTCCCCCCCCCCACAGATATGAGAAAAGCTCTGTCCAGAGATATGGAGATGAAATCAGTTGTACCTCACCCTGTGACACCGGAAGACATTGAGTAACTGTAAGCTGTGATGCTCAGTGAAATTACTAAGAGCGTTAAGTTTCCCGTGCCTTTGCTTTCACTCTCCCATTCTCTCGTCTTGTGGCACGTCGCATTTTTTGAGGCCGTGGAAGCGACACCGGGAGCGATGGGTTGTCAGAACCAGGTCCTCCTGCCCGTCGCTGGTTTTGCTTACCTTCGCCGTCTCTGTGTACCAGCCTGCGTCTCTCTCTCTCTGTTCCTCAATCCCTGTCCTCTCTTCTCTGTTCTGCTTTGTTTCACTGCGTATGTCCCGTTCCCTGTCCCACCTTTATCCTTCCTTCCTTCTTCCTCGCCTTTTTCTTTGTCCTTTTGTCCTGCTCCCCGACCCTGTTTCTCGCTCCATCTGACCGTCCTTTTCCTGGCACCTTGGTGTCTCTGCTCCTTGCCCCCGTCTTTCTCTCCCCTCTGCCCAGTCCTCGTCTCCCTCTTTTGTGCGTCTGCCCCTCTGTCTTGCTCCCTGCCCCTCTTGTTCTCACTCTGCCCCAGCGTCCCGCTCCCCGGTCCTCTTTCCCTCTGTTGCTCTCTCCTTCTCCCTGCTCCCCAGCCCGGTTCTCTCACGCTCCCGCTTCCTTTTTTTATTCTCTGTTGCTCTGTCCTGCTCCCCGTGCCGCTGTCCCTCGCCGTACCTCTCGGTCCGGCTCCCTGCCCTTATTCTCTTTTCCTCCCTCGCCGTGGCGCTGCCCGCCCAGGGTCGTTTCTGCCTCTCTGTCCCGCTCCCCGTCCTTGTTTGTCGGTCGCCGTCCCGCTGCCTCTCTTCCTGCCGCTTCTTCCTCCCTCTCTGTCAGGCTCCCTGTCCCCGTCCTTCACTCGCCGTCCCTTTCCTTGCCTCGTGCTTTCTCGCTCGCCGCCGCCGCCCCCCCCCATCCAGCTGGCTGCCCCTTTTCTCCTCTCTTCTAGCGTCCTGCAGCTGGCTCCTCGGTTTTGGCGGCAGCCTGCACATAGCAGCCCAGCTCTCCAGCAGCCTGACGGACCGACCGTGTGTCTGTTCCACGCCGGACTGGCGAGCGTGGCTCTGGGTAGGACAGCCGAGGCGCCCCAGGGCCGGGCCCCGGTGCGGAGTCTCTCCCGGGACCGGCTCTGTGTGTGACTGAATAAACGCTTGCGGTCTCTTTTGCCGTGCCGGCTGCCTTGGCGCTTCCTTTGCGGGGGTGCTGTGATGGAGGGCAGGGGAGGAGGGGTGTGGGGGGGGTCAGGTGATGGCCCCCTGTTCATGTGGGGCTCCAGCTGTGGGTTGGGGCTGGAGGAGTCCCAGGTGCAGGCAGTGAGGCTGCTGGTGCCCCAGGTGCGGGCAGTGAGGCTGATGGCCATGGCCCCTCCCTATAAGGGGCTGCTGGTGTGCAGTGGCTGCTGTGAGCCAAGGGAGGAGCGGAGGCGTTGCTGGGCTGTGGCTGCATGGAGGGAGAAGGTGAGTGGGGCAGCCTCTTAGGAGGGGTAGGGGTAGGTGGGTGGCAGGGTGCAGGTCAGAGGCATGGAGCTGAAGGAGGGTTGCCTGGAGCCGGCGGGCGTCTGTGCTGTGTCGGAGCTTGTGGGGGGAGTGCTGGCTGGCGGTCCAGCCCGGAGCCACGCTGCGGAGCTCCGCGGGGATTTCGGTGAGTTGGTGCGAGGGAATGGGACAGTGTCCCCGCAGGGTCAGGAAGCGTGGAAGGCTGCCTCCCGCAGCACGCTGGGAGCTGTAGTCTTACGGCACTCGGCTGACATGCAGTGTTTGCCAGTGCGTGCCGGCAGCTGTCATTTCCCCTTTTGGAAAAGGCACTGTCTGCCTCTCACCTCAACAAAAATGCTCTAGCTCTGGTTAGTCCAGACAGCTGTTCCCAGCTGCAGCACCTCCCCTGTAGCCTGTCCCATAGCCACAGACTGCTGCCTGACCCTGTCTTCACATTAGCACGCTGGCCCTCAAAGATAGTTTATTGCACCATAAATGCTGGTGTCATTAGCATCAGTTTGGAGAAAATAGCGGCATCTCCAAAAGCTCCCCCAGAAGAAGGGGTTGCTGCTTCAGGAGAGCTACAGTCATCACTGTGGATGAGAGTTGCTGGTTGTTTACCTCTCCCAGAAGCAGTGGTGAGGGGTCAGTTGTTGGTTCCTCTCTGGGGATGTTGTTTGCTGCATCTGCCTCAGGTTTGTGTGGGTTGCCTTTGGCCTCCTTCTCCTAGAGGCACAGGCAAAAAAGCATAGCTGGACACTTACTGGCCGCACAGAGGAGCTGCTGAGGCCCAAGCCCAAGGCCAGAAAAAGGCAATGCAGCTGAAGAATAAAATGAAGGGGATCCAGCTGGCAGCTTCATTAAAGAAACAGAGGAGGAGGACCTCCTGCAGGCAGGAGACCATCTCTCTGGGTTAAGAAGAACACCTCTTAGCACAGTCCTTGGCAGATCCGATCTCTAACGTGCGCCCCACCATCAAAATTCCTCCTTTAGACAAATATCGTAACATCCTCTGCGTAGAGAGACGTTACCCCCCCAGAGAGTCGGAATCGGCAGTTTTATCTTAACCACGTTTTTGTGGGAAATCGGACTAAATGTAACACAACTAATCCTATTAAATCTCGCTCGAGCCGGGCCCAGAGGGGACCAAAGGCATCGGGAGTATTTTGGTCGCGTAGCGACAAAGCTTATAAAGTACTTCCGCGTCGGGGAGGAATTCGCACTCTAGGATTGGTAACTGCGGATTTACAAATGCTCCCGAAAACTGTAGAAGTTCCAATCTGGCATCGCACCTTTTTAACTCGCGTTAAAAGGACCGATACCCCATTAATAGAAAAGCCCTCGGGATTTCATTCTTTTCTCCGATGGTTCATACCATCTTTAGGGGTGACCGAACTGGAAAAAGTGATTTTAAACATATCAGGAGAAATTGAAAAACCGGCAAACTATACCGCTCGTGGGTTAACAACCTTGCAAATTGAAATCGCAGAACTCTCAAAAGTTACCCTCCAAAATCTTACGGCCTTAGATACGACGTTAGCATCGCAAGGTGGAGTTCGCACAACACTAAATGCGAGTCGTCGCACACGTATGGATCATTCAGGGGAATTATTGACTGACGTACATAAAATCTGGGAAATTAATTCTCGAATGCGACAAGTACAAAAAGACGATACATCTCGGGGTTTTACCGATACCATGTCGGGGTTGACTTCCCGGGTTCCTGATCTATCTGTGCGGCTCAAAAAGGCCCTTGCTGTAGCAGCCTTAGCAATCGTAGGGATTGTACGCGTAATAGCGATTTTTCAATCTTGTATAACCTGTTTTTCTAGTATAGTAGCAAAATGGCAACGAGCTCGGAGATATAAATAATTGCAGGGATGCAATAAAAACAAACGGAGGGAACTGTAAAAAATATAGAAGCCTAGCTATAAGAAAACTTATGCTAACTAGAAAGCTGCTTAAGGCCTAGAACTGTTTTAAAGCCTATAATCATGGGAAAGGGGTTTCTAATCAAGGTAATAGATAACGAAGCTAACCGACCCCGGCAGCGTACAATGCCGCTACGTTCCTCGTACGGTCCCTACCCAACCGGACAATAGGCCCGGGAATATTAATCTTACAAAGTAAGTTGTTACAGACAGGCGCATCCGCAGCAAGGATACCGCGCACGCCTGCAAGAAGAGGGCCATCCGGCGGACACGGGTGCGTGACCACCGGCGACCGCCAGAGACCTCCGAGGACCGCCGACTCAAATCACCGAGCGTGCGTGACGGGGAGGAGAATATGGAAATGAATTCTAAGAAATGATTATCATAGGACTGCCTTTTCTTGGAAAATAATGGATACGTATATTTTGATTCTATAGAACCTGCGTCTCGGTAATCACCCGGACGCACGTTTGGCGGAGCCGTTTCCCCCGTGCATCCGGCGCTGCAGTAAAGCAAACCTAGGGTAACTCACCTCTGGTAGATTTAACAAATCTGTTTCCCTCTCCCTATTTTTTATTCCTCCCTCTGTACCCACTCACTGTTTAAATTTTTATGTTTCCTTCTCTTCATCTCCCTGTCCCTTTTTTAATATTTCTGTGTTTCTTGTATCCCATCAGGTTTTAAATTTTCTTTCCACATTGTCCTCTACCCATCTTCCTGTCCCTACGTTTTATTTCTTGTACTCAGTTGCTTTTTAAAATTCCTTCTACATCTCTCTGTCTCCCTTTCTTGATGTTTTAAAATTGTTTTCTATGTTCCCTATAGGCCATTGCTATTTAATTTCTCTTTCAACAACTCCATATATCCATCTCCCTTTCCCTAAATTTTAATTCATCCTTTTCTGCCGTATACCCCGCCGCTTTTTAAATTTTCTTTCAATGTTTCCTTCTATTCTCATCCCCATTCCTACTTTTTTCTTCTTTCTGATGTTTCTTGTAGCCTATCGCTTTTAAAAATTTCTACGTCTCCCTCTATCCGACTCCCCGTCTCTATTTTTTAATTCCTCCTTCTGTGCCCTGCACAGGGTCGCTGTAAAAATTTTCAATGTCTCCATTTATTTAGTTTCCCATACTCGGTCCATTTTTTTTGTCACGTACCTCATTGATTTTTAGTTTTGCGCACGTGCTATTTTCCCCCGTTCTTATTTTATTCTCATCTTTCCTTAAAGCTGTCGCATTTAAAATTTTCTTTCTATGTCTAAGCTTATTTGCTTTGATGTCCCTATTTTTTGTTTTCCCATGTGCCCTATACCTCATCGCTTTTAAAATTTTTTCAACGTCCACTTTAACCAATTCCGCCTTATTTGTTTCTCATCCATCCTGTACCCCCTTGCTTTTGAAATTTTCTTCCTACGTCTCTCCGTATTTTTCTCCCTATTCTTGTTTTGTAATTTTTCCTTTTCTTTCCTTAATGCCCCTGCTTTTATCATTTGCTTCCTCTGTGTGTCTCTATCACCCTACCCTTATTTTTTTTGTCATGTCTTTCCTTAATGCCTTTGCTTTTAAAATTTTCTTTCTATGTCTACTTAAACCCATTTGCTGTCTTTATTTTTAATTTTTTTCCCCATCTGTTCTGAACGCCATCGCTTTTTCCATTTTCATTCCACGTCTACTTTTATCAAGCTCCCTATCCGTATTTTTAAATTTATTGACGTCCGTCACGTACCCCGTCGCCTCTTAAATCGTATTTCCTTGTCGGCATCTATTTTTTACCATATCCTCATTTTAAATTTTTTTCTCGCCTGGCTTAATGCCATCCCTTATTATGTTTTCTTTCTGTGACAACTTTTACGTTGACATCTGTTTTTTTTATTGTTTTCTTGTCTTTCCCATACTCTGTCGCTCTCCAAATTTTCTGTTTAAGTCTCTATATCTAGTTTTTCGTCCCATTTTTATTTGTTCTCCTGCATTTCCTGTACCGCAACTTTTAAAACTGCGTTTCTGCGCGTGCCGGTTTTGGACGGGATAGGGTTAGTTTCCTTCACGGTAGCTGTTACGGGGCTACGTTTTGGATTCATGCCAAAAACAGCGTGCATACTACGGCGGCGCTTTAATTATCGCCGATATTTTGTTGTAGCTACTTGCCCGCTCGTAAGGGTGTTTTGTAGCGTTTCTGATGCATATTTTTCATTTTCTATGGTTTTCTGGCGCTTTCTCTCCTTTGGGACTCATCTAGTTCCGTTAAGGGAGTCAGTCGGAGAGACTGTCGAGGTTAGCTGACAATTTACAGTAAGTAATTTACTGTTCAGCCAGAGATATTTTTGAGAAGGGCTTCTCACAGGGTCTATTCCGGCTTTGTCATTCGGTCTTATCCAGAACGTAGTTCCGGTAGAAGTCAGGCGGTACGTGCGGTCTCGCTCAAAACGACGTGTAAGCCCGGAGCATTTTGGGGTTTTTATAGTAAACTAACAGATGTAATTTTCAACAACAAGATTGTCATTGCATTTAATTAACTACTTTGCTACAAGATTTAGCGTACCATTTATCTCTTTCTGTATACAGCCCAGAAAAATCAAAACTAATTACATACCCGGTCACATCATCAATACGATAGATGGAGTTGCAGTAAAAGAGCGGGTATCATTGTTTCCAGCCAGAGCTGCTTTCTCTATTCAGCACTTAGTACACCATAAACTCAAGACAGGTAAGAAAATCCACTGCTGCTCTTCCGGCCGCTTTTAAGCCTTGTGGTGGTCAGCCCCTCCCCTTTCCCAGGGGCTGGTGGGAAGGATGGTGGGCGGGGCCCGAGGTATATGAACCGCAGGCCTCTGCCAGGGAGCTCAATCTGCTTCCAGGCTTCTCTGGTATCAGAGCTATGCTGGTCCTTCAGTCAAGGGCAGCTTTAGTATCAGTTTGGCTTTTTGGGTAGATACATCTGAGATAAGAGCCTCGGGACCGGTCAAGGTTAAGCAGTGTATTTAATAGAAAGTATGCTTTATGCAGATTTGGTGGGGTTTTTAATTTATTAGTTTTCAGGTCAGTATTTTTATATTGAGCATTCTGAGGTTTGTAAGATCATTTAATAACATGTATTTCTTTTTTTTTTTTTCTAGGTCCACTGCATTTTACTGGAATTCCTGATTTTACAGAAGAGGGAACCTTGGTTTTTTTCTCCAGTTTTCCTGTAAGCTATGTAAGTTGCCAGTATTATTTCTCTTAATAGGACTGACGATGAGATTATCTAGCAGGGGTTAGGTTCAGCATCTTGTACGTATTCATTCACAGAGTTTTAGCATTTCTGAAGAAAGCAGCAGGGATGTAAGGTATAGTGTCTTTCAGGCTACGGGACAGCTCGCCGCTTTTCCCGATCGCCCACGGAGTACCACGTTGTTCCTAGAACCTTTGCGGCTCACTGCAGGCTTCTCGTAGATTATAAGCATTGGGACTTTGTTTTGTTTTGCAGGCTCATAGCTCGCGGAAAGATAGAAGGTAAGAGTCATCTGCAGAACGCAGTGTAAGGCTTTGAGGAGCGGCCGACACGGGGGGTTTGGGGGGGCGCAAATACAAGGAGAGAGCTGTCAGGAAGGAGCGGGGTTCCTTCTCGGAGTTCAGGAGAAGAGAAGGAGTTTCTAAAGTTTTGGGACCGAGGGACAGTTGTGAAAGAGGAGGGCTCATCACCCATTCTCAGATAAGTTTTACAGGTGGATTTGGGTGCCACCGAGGACTATTCTAGCTCAGTCTCATCACAGCCGACCGGAGGCACGACGATCCCGAGACGTGCGGCGTAAGTTATCCGGCCCTCGGCACGGCCATAAGCAGAGCTGAATGTCAGAAGAGTCTCATCTTGTGAAGCATGGGGTAGGTTAAAATATACCTTCCTGAACTCTGAAGTCTCTGCTTCCCTGTACCTTCTGCTTTCTTTATTCCCTGACTTAATTTTTGCATCCATCCCTTCACCGTCCATCTGGATGTCACAGTTACTTAGAGACACAGACTAGGCAATTATTTCCAGCGCAGGCTTGAGCGACCGTGTTCCCTGGAATTTCACGGTGAAGAGGATGCATATCGCCCGCGCTCGTAATGGTCTCCAGCCGGGGGTCTGTCTTTTATTGTGGTCCTGACACAAAGCTTTTTCTATTTTCTAGTTTTACCTTTTTCCGTAAGCGAACGATGAGGCTTGCTCTAGTACCGGTCACGGCAGTTATGTTCTCTTGTTCTTGGAAGCATTTAAGGTTAGAGTAGAGGAGAGGGCTGTCTGGGAGCAGTTCCATTTGGGCAGGCAAAGGGAGCGGGTTGCTCATCGGCACGATGCTAGACCGGGCAGGGCAGTTCCAGCCTGTGTTATGTCTGTGTGTCTTGTCCTGTGTGTCTCAGCCCTTCCTCGGGTCTCAACACCCTCTTTGCGCTCAAGGGGCAAAGTGTGCTTCTCGGTTGCCATCCCTAGGCTCTCGGATGCCTCCGCTCATCGGCGTAGCGCCAGTCGGGTGCTTCTTTGCTTGCCTTGCAAGCTTACGGCGTGGATCGTTCTCGCGTGTCGGAAGCTTCCGGCGGGTCCTCTTTTTGCAGCCTAGTCCTAGGCCGCATCGGGAGCTCTGCTCTCCAGCCGTCCGTTCTCAGGGACCGGGGCTTCTTCTCTGCGTCGTTACATTCTTAGGTCTTGAAGAGAGGCTTCTTGCCGCATCCCTCGCCCTGGTTTTGACCGTAGCTTCTTACAACTGGCTATCACGGTCCATTCTTTTCTGGGGTTGCCATAGAGCTTCTGCGCCCGGGCCTCGTGCCCTGTAGGTCATCTTGTTGGGCAGCCTCTCCGGTCCAGGAGTCGTTCCTCTCGCTGAGAGTTTTCTCTCACTTGTGATTTGTGGTGTTTGTAGCATTCTGTGTAGCGTTGATCCCCGTGCATGTGTGTCTTGGGCGTGGAGCTGCTCTGCCCGGGGCTGTCGAGTCCAGGGTTAGGCGGAATAGCAATAGAAGTGTACGGTTAGTGTGTCAGTATGGCCAGTCTGGAATTGTTTGGCTCTCGCTCGGCATCTGGCTGACTTGTTTAATTATCTTGGTGGTTTTTTTATTTCCAGATGCAGAGAGAGAGGAAGCGCACCAAAGAGCAGCACAGGAGGGGAGCAGAGCGCCGTAAGGAGGTGGGTCGGCCAGTGGAGTCAGAGGGAAGATGTGGCTGGTGCCTATATGACTCCATTCAGATTTGTGTGTGGCTTTTATTTTGAAGGTGCAAAGGTGGATATGGACCCCGTCGGACACAGACACGGGAGGTGACTCGGGCCAGGTGAGCGGCGACTAGCGGGCTGAAGTACAGCAGTTATTTTTCTGGTGTTGCATTGCTGTTTAAGGTACAGGGATCCTTTGTTTGTGTTTTCTAGGTGGGGCGCAAGGACGGCAGCCCAAAACGACGGAGGCCAGGTGAGCAAGCGGCTGAGGTCAAGGAGGGGGAGGTAGGAATCGGTGCGGGCAAGCCGCAGTTTTGGGCAGTGTCTGAGCACGTGCCTCTCGCTTGATTTTCGGCAGGTGCCGCAGGGAGCCTCGGAGGGGCGAAGCCGCGTGCCGACGAGCAGTCAGAGAAGGTGAGGCGCTTGTCAGTGTCTAATAGCAAAGCAGTATAAGGCAACTTGTTTGAGCTTTTCCCTCTGGTTTTGCAGGCGCTGCGTGGCCACCTTTTGGACCGGATGTCCGTTTGAGGTGAGCTGGAGGAACGGCGAGGGCGGTTGTGGGAGCGGTGACTTCTGACAAACGTAGGAGTAATTTTGTGTCTCTTGGCGTCTTAGGTGCCACGAGGGATGACGGCTGCAGGGGTCAGTCTCTGGACCGAGCAGGTGAGCGGAAAGACAGGGTGCTTCTGAGGAGAGGGGGGCGTTGTGGGCAAGGTTGGTGTTGACTGGTGCGATGCTGACTGACAGCAATGTTTTGTTTGTTTTGGTGATGTGTTTACTCTAGGTGAAGAGGGTCCAGACGACTGCCGGAAGATCCCAGTTAGCCGATGCACAATGTGCATGTTGTTTGTTGTGGATGGATTCAGATCCTCGGCCCTCTGAAAGCTAAGTTGAGGGACCGGGGCCAGGGAGGGAGCGGGCCGAGGAGGGGGCAAGTTCGGGGGTCGCAGGGGAGATGTGTTGCGGTTAGCGTAGGGGCAAGAGCTGTCTGGCAGCGGTCCCCTAGGGTGGGCAAAGGGAGCGGGTTACTTGTCAACACAATACTAGGCTGTGTTGGGCAGGGCAGTTCCAGCCTGTGTCTGTGGTATGTTTGTTGTGTGTCTTGTCCTGTGTGTCTCAGCCCTTCCTCGGGTCTCAACGCCCTCTTTGCGCTCAAAGGGCACGGCATGCTTCTCGGGCGCCATCCCTAGGCTCTCAAACGCCTGTATTCATCGGTGTAGCGCCAACGGGGCGCTTCTTTTGCTTGCCCTGCAAGCTTACGGCGTGGATTGTTCTTGCGTGTCGGAAGCTTCCGGCGGGTCCTCTTTTTGCAGCCTAGTCCTAGGCCGCATCGGGAGCTCTGCTCTCCAGCCGTCCGTTCTCAGGGACCGAGGCTTCTTCTCTGCGTCGTTACATTCTTAGGTCTTGAAGAGAGGCTTCTTGCCGCATCCCTCGCCCTGGTTTTGACCGTAGCTTCTTACAACTGGCTATCACGGTCCATTCTTTTCTGGGGTTGCCATAGAGCTTCTGCGCCCGGACGTCGTGCCCTGTAGGTCGCCTTGCATGGCAGCCTCTCCGGTCCGGGAGTCGTTCCTCTCGCTGAGAGTTTTCTCTCACTTGTGATTTGTGGTGTTTGTAGCATTCTGTGTAGCGTTGATCCCCGTGCGTGTGTGTCTTGGGCGTGGAGCTGCTCTGCCCGGGGCTGTCGAGTCCAGGGTTGGGTGGAATAGCAAGAAGAGGGTCCAGTTAGTGTGTCAGTATGGCCAGTCTGGAATTGTTTGGCTCTCGCTCGGCATCTGGCTGACTTGTTTAATTATCTTGGTGTTTTTTTATTTCCAGATGCAGAGAGAGAGGAAGCGCACCAAAGAGCAGCACAGGAGGGGAGCAGAGCGCCGTAAGGAGGTGGGTCGGCCAGTGGAGTTGGAGGGAAGATGTGGCTGGTGCCTACATGACTCCATTCAGATTTGTGTGTGGCTTTTATTTTGAAGGTGCAAAGGTGGATATGGACCCCGTCGGACACAGACACGGGAGGTGACTCGGGCCAGGTGAGCGGCGACTAGCGGGCTGAAGTACAGCAGTTATTTTTCTGGTGTTGCATTGCTGTTTAAGGTACAGGGATCCTTTGTTTGTGTTTTCTAGGTGGGGCGCAAGGACGGCAGCCCAAAACGACGGAGGCCAGGTGAGCAAGCGGCTGAGGTCAAGGAGGGGGAGGTAGGAATCGGTGCGGGCAAGCCGCAGTTTTGGGCAGTGTCTGAGCACGTGCCTCTCGCTTGATTTTCGGCAGGTGCCGCAGGGAGCCTCGGAGGGGCGAAGCCGCGTGCCGACGAGCAGTCAGAGAAGGTGAGGCGCTTGTCAGTGTCTAATAGCAAAGCAGTATAAGGCAACTTGTTTGAGCTTTTCCCTCTGGTTTTGCAGGCGCTGCGTGGCCACCTTTTGGACCGGATGTCCGTTTGAGGTGAGCTGGAGGAACGGCGAGGGCGGTTGTGGGAGCGGTGACTTCTGACAAACGTAGGAGTAATTTTGTGTCTCTTGGCGTCTTAGGTGCCACGAGGGATGACGGCTGCAGGGGTCAGTCTCTGGACCGAGCAGGTGAGCGGAAAGACAGGGTGCTTCTGAGGAGAGGGGGGCGTTGTGGGCAAGGTTGGTGTTGACTGGTGCGATGCTGACTGACAGCAATGTTTTGTTTGTTTTGGTGATGTGTTTACTCTAGGTGAAGAGGGTCCAGACGACTGCCGGAAGATCCCAGTTAGCCGATGCACAATGTGCATGTTGTTTGTTGTGGATGGATTCAGATCCTCGGCCCTCTGAAAGCTAAGTTGAGGGACCGGGGCCAGGGAGGGAGCGGGCCGAGGAGGGGGCAAGTTCGGGGGTCGCAGGGGAGATGTGTTGCGGTTAGCGTAGGGGCAAGAGCTGTCTGGCAGCGGTCCCCTAGGGTGGGCAAAGGGAGCGGGTTACTTGTCAACACAATACTAGGCTGTGTTGGGCAGGGCAGTTCCAGCCTGTGTCTGTGGTATGTTTGTTGTGTGTCTTGTCCTGTGTGTCTCAGCCCTTCCTCGGGTCTCAACGCCCTCTTTGCGCTCAAAGGGCACGGCATGCTTCTCGGGCGCCATCCCTAGGCTCTCAAACGCCTGTATTCATCGGTGTAGCGCCAACGGGGCGCTTCTTTTGCTTGCCCTGCAAGCTTACGGCGTGGATCGTTCTCGCGTGTCGGAAGCTTCCGGCGGGTCCTCTTTTTGCAGCCTAGTCCTAGGCCGCATCGGGAGCTCTGCTCTCCAGCCGTCCGTTCTCAGGGACCGGGGCTTCTTCTCTGCGTCGTTACATTCTTAGGTCTTGAAGAGAGGCTTCTTGCCGCATCCCTCGCCCTGGTTTTGACCGTAGCTTCTTACAACAGGCTATCACGGTCCATTCTTTTCTGGGGTTGCCATAGAGCTTCTGCTCCCGGGTGTCGTGCCCTGTAGGTCATCTTGTTGGGCAGCCTCTCCGGTCCGGGAGTCGTTCCTCTCGCTGAGAGTTTTCTCTCACTTGTGATTTGTGGTGTTTGTAGCATTCTGTGTAGCGTTGATCCCCGTGCATGTGTGTCTTGGGCGTGGAGCTGCTCTGCCCGGGGCTGTCGAGTCCAGGGTTGGGTGGAATAGCAAGAAGAGGGTCCAGTTAGTGTGTCAGTATGGCCAGTCTGGAATTGTTTGGCTCTCGCTCGGCATCTGGCTGACTTGTTTAATTATCTTGGTGTTTTTTTATTTCCAGATGCAGAGAGAGAGGAAGCGCACCAAAGAGCAGCACAGGAGGGGAGCAGAGCGCCGTAAGGAGGTGGGTCGGCCAGTGGAGTCGGAGGGAAGATGTGGCTGGTGCCTACATGACTCCATTCAGATTTGTGTGTGGCTTTTATTTTGAAGGTGCAAAGGTGGATATGGACCCCGTCGGACACAGACACGGGAGGTGACTCGGGCCAGGTGAGCGGTGACTAGCGGGCTGAAGTACAGCAGTTATTTTTCTGGTGTTGCATTGCTGTTTAAGGTACAGGGATCCTTTGTTTGTGTTTTCTAGGTGGGGCGCAAGGACGGCAGCCCAAAACGACGGAGGCCAGGTGAGCAAGCGGCTGAGGTCAAGGAGGGGGAGATGAGAATCAGTGTGGGAGGCTGTTTTGGGCAGTGTCTGAGCACGTGCCTCTCGCTTGATTTTTGGCAGGTGCCGCAGGGAGCCTCGGAGGGGCGAAGCCGCGTGCCGACGAGCAGTCAGAGAAGGTGAGGCGCTTGTCAGTGTCTAATAGCAAAGCAGTATAAGGCAACTTGTTTGAGCTTTTCCCTCTGGTTTTGCAGGTGCTGCGTGGCCACCTTTTGGACCGGATGTCCGTTTGAGGTGAGCTGGAGGAACGGCGAGGGCGGTTGTGGGAGCGGTGACTTCTGACAAACGTAGGAGTAATTTTGTGTCTCTTGGCCTCAGGTGCCACGAGGGATGACGGCTGCAGGGGTCAGTCTCTGGACCGAGCAGGTGAGCGGAAAGACAGGGTGCTTCTGAGGAGAGGGGGGCGTTGTGGGCAAGGTTGGTGTTGACCGGTGCGATGCTGACTGACGGCACTGCTTTGGTGTGGTTTTTTGTTTGTTTTTCCTGTAGATGGAGAAGAGGCTCCGGGCAACTGCCGGAAGATCCCAGTTAGCCGATGCGCTATGCACGTATTGTTTGTTGCGGATGGTTTGAGATCCCCGGCCGTCTGTGAGCTAAATTGAGGGACCGTGGCCGGGGAGGGGGCAAGTTTGGGGGTTGCAGGGGAGGGGTTTTATGGTTAGCATAGGGGAGAGGGCTGTCTGGGAGGAGTCCCATTTAGGCAGGCAAAGGGAGCGGGTTGCTCATCAGCTTGATGCTAGACCGGGCAGGGCAGTTCCAGCCTGTGTTTGCGGTGTTGTGTGTCTTGTCCTGTGTGTCTCAGCCCTTCCTCGGGTCTCAACACCCTCTTTGCGCTCAAGGGGCAAAGCGTGCTTCTCGGTTGCCATCCCTAGGCTCTCGGATGCCTCCGCTCATCGGCGTAGCGCCAGTCGGGTGCTTCTTTGCTTGCCTTGCAAGCTTACGGCGTGGATCGTTCTTGCATCTCGGAAGCTTCCGGCGGGTCCTCTTTTTGCAGCCTAGTCCTAGGCCGCATCGGGAGCTCTGCTCTCCAGCCGTCCGTTCTCAGGGACCAAGGCTTCTTCTCTGCATCGTTACGTCCTTAGGTCTTGAAGAGAGGCTTCTTGCCGCATCCCTCGTCCTGGTTTTGACCGTAACTTCTTACAACTGGCTATCACGGTCCATTCTTTTCTGGGGTTGCCATAGAGCTTCTGCGCCCGGGCGTCACGCCCTGTAGGTCATCTTGTTGGGCAGCCTCTCCGGTCCGGGAGTCGTTCCTCTCGCTGAGAGTTTTCTCTCACTTGTGATTTGTGGTGTTTGTAGCATTCTGTGTAGCGTTGATCCCCGTGCGTGTGTGTCTTGGGCGTGGAGCTGCTCTGCCCGGGGCTGTCGAGTCCAGGGTTAGGCGGAATAGCAATAGAAGTGTACGGTTAGTGTGTCAGTATGGCCAGTCTGGAATTGTTTGGCTCTCGCTCGGCATCTGGCTGACTTGTTTAATTATCTTGGTGGTTTTTTTTTATTTCCAGATGCAGAGAGAGAGAGGAAGCGCACCAAAGAGCAGCACAGGAGGGGAGCAGAGCGCCGTAAGGAGGTGGGTCGGCCAGTGGAGTCGGAGGGAAGATGTGGCTGGTGCCTACATGACTCCATTCAGATTTTTTTATTTTGAAGGTGCAAAGGTGGATATGGACCCCGTCGGACACAGACACGGGAGGTGACTCGGGCCAGGTGAGCGGCGACGAGCGGGCTGAAGTACAGCAGTTATTTTTCTGGTGTTGCATTGCTGTTTAAGGTACAGGGATCCTTTGTTTGTGTTTTCTAGGTGGGGCGCAAGGACGGCAGCCCAAAACGACGGAGGCCAGGTGAGCAAGCGGCTGAGGTCAAGGAGGGGGAGGTAGGAATCGGTGCGGGCAAGCCGCAGTTTTGGGCAGTGTCTGAGCACGTGCCTCTCGCTTGATTTTCGGCAGGTGCCGCAGGGAGCCTCGGAGGGGCGAAGCCGCGTGCCGACGAGCAGTCAGAGAAGGTGAGGCGCTTGTCAGTGTCTAATAGCAAAGCAGTATAAGGCAACTTGTTTGAGCATTTCCCTCTGGTCTTGCAGGCGCTGCGTGGCCACCTTTTGGACCGGATGTCCGTTTGAGGTGAGCTGGAGGAACGGCGAGGGCGGTTGTGGGAGCAGTGACTTCTGACAAACGTAGGAGTAATTTTGTGTCTCTTGGCGTCTTAGGTGCCACGAGGGATGACGGCTGCAGGGGTCAGTCTCTGGACCGAGCAGGTGAGCGGAAAGACAGGGTGCTTCTGAGGAGAGGGGGGCGTTGTGGGCAAGGTTGGTGTTGACCGGTGCGATGCTGACTGACAACAATGTTTTGTTTGTTTTGGTGATGTGTTTACTCTAGGTGAAGAGGGTCCAGACGACTGCCGGAAGATCCCAGTTAGCCGATGCACAATGTGCATGTTGTTTGTTGTGGATGGATTCAGATCCTCGGCCCTCTGAAAGCTAAGTTGAGGGACCGGGGCCAGGGAGGGAGCGGGCCGAGGAGGGGGCAAGTTTGGGGGTCGCAGGGGAGATGTGTTGCGGTTAGCGTAGGGGCAAGAGCTGTCTGGCAGCGGTCCCCTAGGGTGGGCAAAGGGAGCGGGTTACTTGTCAACACAATACTAGGCTGTGTTGGGCAGGGCAGTTCCAGCCTGTGTCTGTGGTATGTTTGTTGTGTGTCTTGTCCTGTGTGTCTCAGCCCTTCCTCGGGTCTCAACGCCCTCTTTGCGCTCAAAGGGCACGGCGTGCTTCTCGGGCGCCATCCCTAGGCTCTCAAACGCCTGTATTCATCGGTGTAGCGCCAACGGGGCGCTTCTTTTGCTTGCCCTGCAAGCTTACGGCGTGGATCGTTCTCGCGTGTCGGAAGCTTCCGGCGGGTCCTCTTTTTGCAGCCTAGTCCTAGGCCGCATCGGGAGCTCTGCTCTCCAGCCGTCCGTTCTCAGGGACCGGGGCTTCTTCTCTGCGTCGTTACATTCTTAGGTCTTGAAGAGAGGCTTCTTGCCGCATCCCTCGCCCTGGTTTTGACCGTAGCTTCTTACAACAGGCTATCACGGTCCATTCTTTTCTGGGGTTGCCATAGAGCTTCTGCTCCCGGGTGTCGTGCCCTGTAGGTCATCTTGTTGGGCAGCCTCTCCGGTCCGGGAGTCGTTCCTCTCGCTGAGAGTTTTCTCACTTGTGATTTGTGGTGTTTGTAGCATTCTGTGTAGCGTTGATCCCCGTGCGTGTGTGTCTTGGGCGTGGAGCTGCTCTGCCCGGGGCTGTCGAGTCCAGGGTTGGGCGGAATAGCAAGAAGAGGGTCCAGTTAGTGTGTCAGTATGGCCAGTCTGGAATTGTTTGGCTCTCGCTCGGCATCTGGCTGACTTGTTTAATTATCTTGGTGTTTTTTTATTTCCAGATGCAGAGAGAGAGGAAGCGCACCAAAGAGCAGCACAGGAGGGGAGCAGAGCGCCGTAAGGAGGTGGGTCGGCCAGTGGAGTCGGAGGGAAGATGTGGCTGGTGCCTACATGACTCCATTCAGATTTTTTTATTTTGAAGGTGCAAAGGTGGATATGGACCCCGTCGGACACAGACACGGGAGGTGACTCGGGCCAGGTGAGCGGCAACTAGCGGGCTGAAGTACAGCAGTTATTTTTCTGGTGTTGCATTGCTGTTTAAGGTACAGGGATCCTTTGTTTGTGTTTTCTAGGTGGGGCGCAAGGACGGCAGCCCAAAACGACGGAGGCCAGGTGAGCAAGCAGCTGAGGTCAAGGAGGGGGAGGTAGGAATCGGTGCGGGCAAGCCGCAGTTTTGGGCAGTGTCTGAGCACGTGCCTCTCGCTTGATTTTTGGCAGGTGCCACAGGGAGCCTCGGAGGGGCGAAGCCGCGTGCCGACGAGCAGTCAGAGAAGGTGAGGCGCTTGTCAGTGTCTAATAGCAAAGCAGTATAAGGCAACTTGTTTGAGCATTTCCCTCTGGTTTTGCAGGCGCTGCGTGGCCACCTTTTGGACCGGATGTCCGTTTGAGGTGAGCTGGAGGAACGGCGAGGGCGGTTGTGGGAGCGGTGACTCCTGACAAACGTAGGAGTAATTTTGTGTCTCTTGGCGTCTTAGGTGCCACGAGGGATGACGGCTGCAGGGGTCAGTCTCTGGACCAAGCAGGTGAGCGGAAAGACAGGGTGCTTCTGAGGAGAGGGGGGCGTTGTGGGCAAGGTTGGTGTTGACTGGTGCGATGCTGACTGACAACAATGTTTTGTTTGTTTTGGTGATGTGTTTACTCTAGGTGAAGAGGGTCCAGACGACTGCCGGAAGATCCCAGTTAGCCGATGCACAATGTGCATGTTGTTTGTTGTGGATGGATTCAGATCCTCGGCCCTCTGAAAGCTAAGTTGAGGGACCGGGGCCAGGGAGGGAGCGGGCCGAGGAGGGGGCAAGTTTGGGGGTCGCAGGGGAGATGTGTTGCGGTTAGCGTAGGGGCAAGAGCTGTCTGGCAGCGGTCCCCTAGGGTGGGCAAAGGGAGCGGGTTACTTGTCAACACAATACTAGGCTGTGTTGGGCAGGGCAGTTCCAGCCTGTGTCTGTGGTATGTTTGTTGTGTGTCTTGTCCTGTGTGTCTCAGCCCTTCCTCGGGTCTCAACGCCCTCTTTGCGCTCAAAGGGCACGGCGTGCTTCTCGGGCGCCATCCCTAGGCTCTCAAACGCCTGTATTCATCGGTGTAGCGCCAACGGGGCGCTTCTTTTGCTTGCCTAGCGAGCTTACGGCGTGGATCGTTCTCGCGTGTCGGAAGCTTCCGGCGGGTCCTCTTTTTGCAGCCTAGTCCTAGGCCGCATCGGGAGCTCTGCTCTCCAGCCGTCCGTTCTCAGGGACCGGGGCTTCTTCTCTGCGTCGTTACATTCTTAGGTCTTGAAGAGAGGCTTCTTGCCGCATCCCTCGCCCTGGTTTTGATGGTAGCTTCTTACAACAGGCTATCACGGTCCATTCTTTTCTGGGGTTGCCATAGAGCTTCTGCTCCCGGGTGTCGTGCCCTGTAGGTCATCTTGTTGGGCAGCCTCTCCGGTCCGGGAGTCGTTCCTCTCGCTGAGAGTTTTCTCTCACTTGTGATTTGTGGTGTTTGTAGCATTCTGTGTAGCGTTGATCCCCGTGCATGTGTGTCTTGGGCGTGGAGCTGCTCTGCCCGGGGCTGTCGAGTCCAGGGTTGGGTGGAATAGCAAGAAGAGGGTCCAGTTAGTGTGTCAGTATGGCCAGTCTGGAATTGTTTGGCTCTCGCTCGGCATCTGGCTGACTTGTTTAATTATCTTGGTGTTTTTTTATTTCCAGATGCAGAGAGAGAGGAAGCGCACCAAAGAGCAGCACAGGAGGGGAGCAGAGCGCCGTAAGGAGGTGGGTCGGCCAGTGGAGTCGGAGGGAAGATGTGGCTGGTGCCTACATGACTCCATTCAGATTTGTGTGTGGCTTTTATTTTGAAGGTGCAAAGGTGGATATGGACCCCGTCGGACACAGACACGGGAGGTGACTCGGGCCAGGTGAGCGGTGACTAGCGGGCTGAAGTACAGCAGTTATTTTTCTGGTGTTGCATTGCTGTTTAAGGTACAGGGATCCTTTGTTTGTGTTTTCTAGGTGGGGCGCAAGGACGGCAGCCCAAAACGACGGAGGCCAGGTGAGCAAGCGGCTGAGGTCAAGGAGGGGGAGATGAGAATCAGTGTGGGAGGCTGTTTTGGGCAGTGTCTGAGCACGTGCCTCTCGCTTGATTTTTGGCAGGTGCCGCAGGGAGCCTCGGAGGGGCGAAGCCGCGTGCCGACGAGCAGTCAGAGAAGGTGAGGCGCTTGTCAGTGTCTAATAGCAAAGCAGTATAAGGCAACTTGTTTGAGCTTTTCCCTCTGGTTTTGCAGGTGCTGCGTGGCCACCTTTTGGACCGGATGTCCGTTTGAGGTGAGCTGGAGGAACGGCGAGGGCGGTTGTGGGAGCGGTGACTTCTGACAAACGTAGGAGTAATTTTGTGTCTCTTGGCCTCAGGTGCCACGAGGGATGACGGCTGCAGGGGTCAGTCTCTGGACCGAGCAGGTGAGCGGAAAGACAGGGTGCTTCTGAGGAGAGGGGGGCGTTGTGGGCAAGGTTGGTGTTGACCGGTGCGATGCTGACTGACGGCACTGCTTTGGTGTGGTTTTTTGTTTGTTTTTCCTGTAGATGGAGAAGAGGCTCCGGGCAACTGCCGGAAGATCCCAGTTAGCCGATGCGCTATGCACGTATTGTTTGTTGCGGATGGTTTGAGATCCCCGGCCGTCTGTGAGCTAAATTGAGGGACCGTGGCCGGGGAGGGGGCAAGTTTGGGGGTTGCAGGGGAGGGGTTTTATGGTTAGCATAGGGGAGAGGGCTGTCTGGGAGGAGTCCCATTTAGGCAGGCAAAGGGAGCGGGTTGCTCATCAGCTTGATGCTAGACCGGGCAGGGCAGTTCCAGCCTGTGTTTGCGGTGTTGTGTGTCTTGTCCTGTGTGTCTCAGCCCTTCCTCGGGTCTCAACACCCTCTTTGCGCTCAAGGGGCAAAGCGTGCTTCTCGGTTGCCATCCCTAGGCTCTCGGATGCCTCCGCTCATCGGCGTAGCGCCAGTCGGGTGCTTCTTTGCTTGCCTTGCAAGCTTACGGCGTGGATCGTTCTTGCATCTCGGAAGCTTCCGGCGGGTCCTCTTTTTGCAGCCTAGTCCTAGGCCGCATCGGGAGCTCTGCTCTCCAGCCGTCCGTTCTCAGGGACCAAGGCTTCTTCTCTGCATCGTTACGTCCTTAGGTCTTGAAGAGAGGCTTCTTGCCGCATCCCTCGTCCTGGTTTTGACCGTAACTTCTTACAACTGGCTATCACGGTCCATTCTTTTCTGGGGTTGCCATAGAGCTTCTGCGCCCGGGCGTCACGCCCTGTAGGTCATCTTGTTGGGCAGCCTCTCCGGTCCGGGAGTCGTTCCTCTCGCTGAGAGTTTTCTCTCACTTGTGATTTGTGGTGTTTGTAGCATTCTGTGTAGCGTTGATCCCCGTGCGTGTGTGTCTTGGGCGTGGAGCTGCTCTGCCCGGGGCTGTCGAGTCCAGGGTTAGGCGGAATAGCAATAGAAGTGTACGGTTAGTGTGTCAGTATGGCCAGTCTGGAATTGTTTGGCTCTCGCTCGGCATCTGGCTGACTTGTTTAATTATCTTGGTGGTTTTTTTTTATTTCCAGATGCAGAGAGAGAGAGGAAGCGCACCAAAGAGCAGCACAGGAGGGGAGCAGAGCGCCGTAAGGAGGTGGGTCGGCCAGTGGAGTCGGAGGGAAGATGTGGCTGGTGCCTACATGACTCCATTCAGATTTTTTTATTTTGAAGGTGCAAAGGTGGATATGGACCCCGTCGGACACAGACACGGGAGGTGACTCGGGCCAGGTGAGCGGCGACGAGCGGGCTGAAGTACAGCAGTTATTTTTCTGGTGTTGCATTGCTGTTTAAGGTACAGGGATCCTTTGTTTGTGTTTTCTAGGTGGGGCGCAAGGACGGCAGCCCAAAACGACGGAGGCCAGGTGAGCAAGCGGCTGAGGTCAAGGAGGGGGAGGTAGGAATCGGTGCGGGCAAGCCGCAGTTTTGGGCAGTGTCTGAGCACGTGCCTCTCGCTTGATTTTCGGCAGGTGCCGCAGGGAGCCTCGGAGGGGCGAAGCCGCGTGCCGACGAGCAGTCAGAGAAGGTGAGGCGCTTGTCAGTGTCTAATAGCAAAGCAGTATAAGGCAACTTGTTTGAGCATTTCCCTCTGGTCTTGCAGGCGCTGCGTGGCCACCTTTTGGACCGGATGTCCGTTTGAGGTGAGCTGGAGGAACGGCGAGGGCGGTTGTGGGAGCGGTGACTTCTGACAAACGTAGGAGTAATTTTGTGTCTCTTGGCGTCTTAGGTGCCACGAGGGATGACGGCTGCAGGGGTCAGTCTCTGGACCGAGCAGGTGAGCGGAAAGACAGGGTGCTTCTGAGGAGAGGGGGGCGTTGTGGGCAAGGTTGGTGTTGACCGGTGCGATGCTGACTGACAACAATGTTTTGTTTGTTTTGGTGATGTGTTTACTCTAGGTGAAGAGGGTCCAGACGACTGCCGGAAGATCCCAGTTAGCCGATGCACAATGTGCATGTTGTTTGTTGTGGATGGATTCAGATCCTCGGCCCTCTGAAAGCTAAGTTGAGGGACCGGGGCCAGGGAGGGAGCGGGCCGAGGAGGGGGCAAGTTCGGGGGTCGCAGGGGAGATGTGTTGCGGTTAGCGTAGGGGCAAGAGCTGTCTGGCAGCGGTCCCCTAGGGTGGGCAAAGGGAGCGGGTTACTTGTCAACACAATACTAGGCTGTGTTGGGCAGGGCAGTTCCAGCCTGTGTCTGTGGTATGTTTGTTGTGTGTCTTGTCCTGTGTGTCTCAGCCCTTCCTCGGGTCTCAACGCCCTCTTTGCGCTCAAAGGGCACGGCGTGCTTCTCGGGCGCCATCCCTAGGCTCTCAAACGCCTGTATTCATCGGTGTAGCGCCAACGGGGCGCTTCTTTTGCTTGCCCTGCAAGCTTACGGCGTGGATCGTTCTCGCGTGTCGGAAGCTTCCGGCGGGTCCTCTTTTTGCAGCCTAGTCCTAGGCCGCATCGGGAGCTCTGCTCTCCAGCCGTCCGTTCTCAGGGACCGGGGCTTCTTCTCTGCGTCGTTACATTCTTAGGTCTTGAAGAGAGGCTTCTTGCCGCATCCCTCGCCCTGGTTTTGACCGTAGCTTCTTACAACAGGCTATCACGGTCCATTCTTTTCTGGGGTTGCCATAGAGCTTCTGCTCCCGGGTGTCGTGCCCTGTAGGTCATCTTGTTGGGCAGCCTCTCCGGTCCGGGAGTCGTTCCTCTCGCTGAGAGTTTTCTCTCACTTGTGATTTGTGGTGTTTGTAGCATTCTGTGTAGCGTTGATCCCCGTGCGTGTGTGTCTTGGGCGTGGAGCTGCTCTGCCCGGGGCTGTCGAGTCCAGGGTTGGGCGGAATAGCAAGAAGAGGGTCCAGTTAGTGTGTCAGTATGGCCAGTCTGGAATTGTTTGGCTCTCGCTCGGCATCTGGCTGACTTGTTTAATTATCTTGGTGTTTTTTTATTTCCAGATGCAGAGAGAGAGGAAGCGCACCAAAGAGCAGCACAGGAGGGGAGCAGAGCGCCGTAAGGAGGTGGGTCGGCCAGTGGAGTCGGAGGGAAGATGTGGCTGGTGCCTACATGACTCCATTCAGATTTGTGTGGCTTTTATTTTGAAGGTGCAAAGGTGGATATGGACCCCGTCGGACACAGACACGGGAGGTGACTCGGGCCAGGTGAGCGGCGACTAGCGGGCTGAAGTACAGCAGTTATTTTTCTGGTGTTGCATTGCTGTTTAAGGTACAGGGATCCTTTGTTTGTGTTTTCTAGGTGGGGCGCAAGGACGGCAGCCCAAAACGACGGAGGCCAGGTGAGCAAGCAGCTGAGGTCAAGGAGGGGGAGGTAGGAATCGGTGCGGGCAAGCCGCAGTTTTGGGCAGTGTCTGAGCACGTGCCTCTCGCTTGATTTTTGGCAGGTGCCACAGGGAGCCTCGGAGGGGCGAAGCCGCGTGCCGACGAGCAGTCAGAGAAGGTGAGGCGCTTGTCAGTGTCTAATAGCAAAGCAGTATAAGGCAACTTGTTTGAGCTTTTCCCTCTGGTTTTGCAGGCGCTGCGTGGCCACCTTTTGGACCGGATGTCCGTTTGAGGTGAGCTGGAGGAACGGCGAGGGCGGTTGTGGGAGCGGTGACTCCTGACAAACGTAGGAGTAATTTTGTGTCTCTTGGCGTCTTAGGTGCCACGAGGGATGACGGCTGCAGGGGTCAGTCTCTGGACCGAGCAGGTGAGCGGAAAGACAGGGTGCTTCTGAGGAGAGGGGGGTGTTGTGGGCAAGGTTGGTGTTGACCGGTGCGATGCTGACTGACAACAATGTTTTGTTTGTTTTGGTGATGTGTTTACTCTAGGTGAAGAGGGTCCAGACGACTGCCGGAAGATCCCAGTTAGCCGATGCACAATGTGCATGTTGTTTGTTGTGGATGGATTCAGATCCTCGGCCCTCTGAAAGCTAAGTTGAGGGACCGGGGCCAGGGAGGGAGCGGGCCGAGGAGGGGGCAAGTTTGGGGGTCGCAGGGGAGATGTGTTGCGGTTAGCGTAGGGGCAAGAGCTGTCTGGCAGCGGTCCCCTAGGGTGGGCAAAGGGAGCGGGTTACTTGTCAACACAATACTAGGCTGTGTTGGGCAGGGCAGTTCCAGCCTGTGTCTGTGGTATGTTTGTTGTGTGTCTTGTCCTGTGTGTCTCAGCCCTTCCTCGGGTCTCAACGCCCTCTTTGCGCTCAAAGGGCACGGCATGCTTCTCGGGCGCCATCCCTAGGCTCTCAAACGCCTGTATTCATCGGTGTAGCGCCAACGGGGCGCTTCTTTTGCTTGCCCTGCAAGCTTACGGCGTGGATCGTTCTCGCGTGTCGGAAGCTTCCGGCGGGTCCTCTTTTTGCAGCCTAGTCCTAGGCCGCATCGGGAGCTCTGCTCTCCAGCCGTCCGTTCTCAGGGACCGGGGCTTCTTCTCTGCGTCGTTACATTCTTAGGTCTTGAAGAGAGGCTTCTTGCCGCATCCCTCGCCCTGGTTTTGACCGTAGCTTCTTACAACTGGCTATCACGGTCCATTCTTTTCTGGGGTTGCCATAGAGCTTCTGCGCCCGGGCCTCGTGCCCTGTAGGTCGCCTTGCATGGCAGCCTCTCCGGTCCGGGAGTCGTTCCTCTCGCTGAGAGTTTTCTCTCACTTGTGATTTGTGGTGTTTGTAGCATTCTGTGTAGCGTTGATCCCCGTGCATGTGTGTCTTGGGCGTGGAGCTGCTCTGCCCGGGGCTGTCGAGTCCAGGGTTGGGTGGAATAGCAAGAAGAGGGTCCAGTTAGTGTGTCAGTATGGCCAGTCTGGAATTGTTTGGCTCTCGCTCGGCATCTGGCTGACTTGTTTAATTATCTTGGTGTTTTTTTATTTCCAGATGCAGAGAGAGAGGAAGCGCACCAAAGAGCAGCACAGGAGGGGAGCAGAGCGCCGTAAGGAGGTGGGTCGGCCAGTGGAGTCGGAGGGAAGATGTGGCTGGTGCCTACATGACTCCATTCAGATTTGTGTGTGGCTTTTATTTTGAAGGTGCAAAGGTGGATATGGACCCCGTCGGACACAGACACGGGAGGTGACTCGGGCCAGGTGAGCGGCGACTAGCGGGCTGAAGTACAGCAGTTATTTTTCTGGTGTTGCATTGCTGTTTAAGGTACAGGGATCCTTTGTTTGTGTTTTCTAGGTGGGGCGCAAGGACGGCAGCCCAAAACGACGGAGGCCAGGTGAGCAAGCGGCTGAGGTCAAGGAGGGGGAGATGAGAATCAGTGTGGGAGGCTGTTTTGGGCAGTGTCTGAGCACGTGCCTCTCGCTTGATTTTTGGCAGGTGCCGCAGGGAGCCTCGGAGGGGCGAAGCCGCGTGCCGACGAGCAGTCAGAGAAGGTGAGGCGCTTGTCAGTGTCTAATAGCAAAGCAGTATAAGGCAACTTGTTTGAGCTTTTCCCTCTGGTTTTGCAGGTGCTGCGTGGCCACCTTTTGGACCGGATGTCCGTTTGAGGTGAGCTGGAGGAACGGCGAGGGCGGTTGTGGGAGCGGTGACTTCTGACAAACGTAGGAGTAATTTTGTGTCTCTTGGCCTCAGGTGCCACGAGGGATGACGGCTGCAGGGGTCAGTCTCTGGACCGAGCAGGTGAGCGGAAAGACAGGGTGCTTCTGAGGAGAGGGGGGCGTTGTGGGCAAGGTTGGTGTTGACCGGTGCGATGCTGACTGACGGCACTGCTTTGGTGTGGTTTTTTGTTTGTTTTTCCTGTAGATGGAGAAGAGGCTCCGGGCAACTGCCGGAAGATCCCAGTTAGCCGATGCGCTATGCACGTATTGTTTGTTGCGGATGGTTTGAGATCCCCGGCCGTCTGTGAGCTAAATTGAGGGACCGTGGCCGGGGAGGGGGCAAGTTTGGGGGTTGCAGGGGAGGGGTTTTATGGTTAGCATAGGGGAGAGGGCTGTCTGGGAGGAGTCCCATTTAGGCAGGCAAAGGGAGCGGGTTGCTCATCAGCTTGATGCTAGACCGGGCAGGGCAGTTCCAGCCTGTGTTTGCGGTGTTGTGTGTCTTGTCCTGTGTGTCTCAGCCCTTCCTCGGGTCTCAACACCCTCTTTGCGCTCAAGGGGCAAAGCGTGCTTCTCGGTTGCCATCCCTAGGCTCTCGGATGCCTCCGCTCATCGGCGTAGCGCCAGTCGGGTGCTTCTTTGCTTGCCTTGCAAGCTTACGGCGTGGATCGTTCTTGCATCTCGGAAGCTTCCGGCGGGTCCTCTTTTTGCAGCCTAGTCCTAGGCCGCATCGGGAGCTCTGCTCTCCAGCCGTCCGTTCTCAGGGACCAAGGCTTCTTCTCTGCATCGTTACGTCCTTAGGTCTTGAAGAGAGGCTTCTTGCCGCATCCCTCGCCCTGGTTTTGACCGTAACTTCTTACAACTGGCTATCACGGTCCATTCTTTTCTGGGGTTGCCATAGAGCTTCTGCGCCCGGGCGTCACGCCCTGTAGGTCATCTTGTTGGGCAGCCTCTCCGGTCCGGGAGTCGTTCCTCTCGCTGAGAGTTTTCTCTCACTTGTGATTTGTGGTGTTTGTAGCATTCTGTGTAGCGTTGATCCCCGTGCGTGTGTGTCTTGGGCGTGGAGCTGCTCTGCCCGGGGCTGTCGAGTCCAGGGTTAGGCGGAATAGCAATAGAAGTGTACGGTTAGTGTGTCAGTATGGCCAGTCTGGAATTGTTTGGCTCTCGCTCGGCATCTGGCTGACTTGTTTAATTATCTTGGTGTTTTTTTTTTATTTCCAGATGCAGAGAGAGAGAGGAAGCGCACCAAAGAGCAGCACAGGAGGGGAGCAGAGCGCCGTAAGGAGGTGGGTCGGCCAGTGGAGTCGGAGGGAAGATGTGGCTGGTGCCTACATGACTCCATTCAGATTTTTTTATTTTGAAGGTGCAAAGGTGGATATGGACCCCGTCGGACACAGACACGGGAGGTGACTCGGGCCAGGTGAGCGGCGACGAGCGGGCTGAAGTACAGCAGTTATTTTTCTGGTGTTGCATTGCTGTTTAAGGTACAGGGATCCTTTGTTTGTGTTTTCTAGGTGGGGCGCAAGGACGGCAGCCCAAAACGACGGAGGCCAGGTGAGCAAGCGGCTGAGGTCAAGGAGGGGGAGGTAGGAATCGGTGCGGGCAAGCCGCAGTTTTGGGCAGTGTCTGAGCACGTGCCTCTCGCTTGATTTTCGGCAGGTGCCGCAGGGAGCCTCGGAGGGGCGAAGCCGCGTGCCGACGAGCAGTCAGAGAAGGTGAGGCGCTTGTCAGTGTCTAATAGCAAAGCAGTATAAGGCAACTTGTTTGAGCATTTCCCTCTGGTCTTGCAGGCGCTGCGTGGCCACCTTTTGGACCGGATGTCCGTTTGAGGTGAGCTGGAGGAACGGCGAGGGCGGTTGTGGGAGCGGTGACTTCTGACAAACGTAGGAGTAATTTTGTGTCTCTTGGCGTCTTAGGTGCCACGAGGGATGACGGCTGCAGGGGTCAGTCTCTGGACCGAGCAGGTGAGCGGAAAGACAGGGTGCTTCTGAGGAGAGGGGGGCGTTGTGGGCAAGGTTGGTGTTGACCGGTGCGATGCTGACTGACAACAATGTTTTGTTTGTTTTGGTGATGTGTTTACTCTAGGTGAAGAGGGTCCAGACGACTGCCGGAAGATCCCAGTTAGCCGATGCACAATGTGCATGTTGTTTGTTGTGGATGGATTCAGATCCTCGGCCCTCTGAAAGCTAAGTTGAGGGACCGGGGCCAGGGAGGGAGCGGGCCGAGGAGGGGGCAAGTTCGGGGGTCGCAGGGGAGATGTGTTGCGGTTAGCGTAGGGGCAAGAGCTGTCTGGCAGCGGTCCCCTAGGGTGGGCAAAGGGAGCGGGTTACTTGTCAACACAATACTAGGCTGTGTTGGGCAGGGCAGTTCCAGCCTGTGTCTGTGGTATGTTTGTTGTGTGTCTTGTCCTGTGTGTCTCAGCCCTTCCTCGGGTCTCAACGCCCTCTTTGCGCTCAAAGGGCACGGCGTGCTTCTCGGGCGCCATCCCTAGGCTCTCAAACGCCTGTATTCATCGGTGTAGCGCCAACGGGGCGCTTCTTTTGCTTGCCCTGCAAGCTTACGGCGTGGATCGTTCTCGCGTGTCGGAAGCTTCCGGCGGGTCCTCTTTTTGCAGCCTAGTCCTAGGCCGCATCGGGAGCTCTGCTCTCCAGCCGTCCGTTCTCAGGGACCGGGGCTTCTTCTCTGCGTCGTTACATTCTTAGGTCTTGAAGAGAGGCTTCTTGCCGCATCCCTCGCCCTGGTTTTGACCGTAGCTTCTTACAACAGGCTATCACGGTCCATTCTTTTCTGGGGTTGCCATAGAGCTTCTGCTCCCGGGTGTCGTGCCCTGTAGGTCATCTTGTTGGGCAGCCTCTCCGGTCCGGGAGTCGTTCCTCTCGCTGAGAGTTTTCTCACTTGTGATTTGTGGTGTTTGTAGCATTCTGTGTAGCGTTGATCCCCGTGCGTGTGTGTCTTGGGCGTGGAGCTGCTCTGCCCGGGGCTGTCGAGTCCAGGGTTGGGCGGAATAGCAAGAAGAGGGTCCAGTTAGTGTGTCAGTATGGCCAGTCTGGAATTGTTTGGCTCTCGCTCGGCATCTGGCTGACTTGTTTAATTATCTTGGTGTTTTTTTTATTTCCAGATGCAGAGAGAGAGGAAGCGCACCAAAGAGCAGCACAGGAGGGGAGCAGAGCGCCGTAAGGAGGTGGGTCGGCCAGTGGAGTCGGAGGGAAGATGTGGCTGGTGCCTACATGACTCCATTCAGATTTTTTTATTTTGAAGGTGCAAAGGTGGATATGGACCCCGTCGGACACAGACACGGGAGGTGACTCGGGCCAGGTGAGCGGCAACTAGCGGGCTGAAGTACAGCAGTTATTTTTCTGGTGTTGCATTGCTGTTTAAGGTACAGGGATCCTTTGTTTGTGTTTTCTAGGTGGGGCGCAAGGACGGCAGCCCAAAACGACGGAGGCCAGGTGAGCAAGCAGCTGAGGTCAAGGAGGGGGAGGTAGGAATCGGTGCGGGCAAGCCGCAGTTTTGGGCAGTGTCTGAGCACGTGCCTCTCGCTTGATTTTTGGCAGGTGCCACAGGGAGCCTCGGAGGGGCGAAGCCGCGTGCCGACGAGCAGTCAGAGAAGGTGAGGCGCTTGTCAGTGTCTAATAGCAAAGCAGTATAAGGCAACTTGTTTGAGCATTTCCCTCTGGTTTTGCAGGCGCTGCGTGGCCACCTTTTGGACCGGATGTCCGTTTGAGGTGAGCTGGAGGAACGGCGAGGGCGGTTGTGGGAGCGGTGACTCCTGACAAACGTAGGAGTAATTTTGTGTCTCTTGGCGTCTTAGGTGCCACGAGGGATGACGGCTGCAGGGGTCAGTCTCTGGACCAAGCAGGTGAGCGGAAAGACAGGGTGCTTCTGAGGAGAGGGGGGCGTTGTGGGCAAGGTTGGTGTTGACTGGTGCGATGCTGACTGACAACAATGTTTTGTTTGTTTTGGTGATGTGTTTACTCTAGGTGAAGAGGGTCCAGACGACTGCCGGAAGATCCCAGTTAGCCGATGCACAATGTGCATGTTGTTTGTTGTGGATGGATTCAGATCCTCGGCCCTCTGAAAGCTAAGTTGAGGGACCGGGGCCAGGGAGGGAGCGGGCCGAGGAGGGGGCAAGTTTGGGGGTCGCAGGGGAGATGTGTTGCGGTTAGCGTAGGGGCAAGAGCTGTCTGGCAGCGGTCCCCTAGGGTGGGCAAAGGGAGCGGGTTACTTGTCAACACAATACTAGGCTGTGTTGGGCAGGGCAGTTCCAGCCTGTGTCTGTGGTATGTTTGTTGTGTGTCTTGTCCTGTGTGTCTCAGCCCTTCCTCGGGTCTCAACGCCCTCTTTGCGCTCAAAGGGCACGGCGTGCTTCTCGGGCGCCATCCCTAGGCTCTCAAACGCCTGTATTCATCGGTGTAGCGCCAACGGGGCGCTTCTTTTGCTTGCCTAGCGAGCTTACGGCGTGGATCGTTCTCGCGTGTCGGAAGCTTCCGGCGGGTCCTCTTTTTGCAGCCTAGTCCTAGGCCGCATCGGGAGCTCTGCTCTCCAGCCGTCCGTTCTCAGGGACCGGGGCTTCTTCTCTGCGTCGTTACATTCTTAGGTCTTGAAGAGAGGCTTCTTGCCGCATCCCTCGCCCTGGTTTTGATGGTAGCTTCTTACAACAGGCTATCACGGTCCATTCTTTTCTGGGGTTGCCATAGAGCTTCTGCGCCCGGGCCTCGTGCCCTGTAGGTCATCTTGTTGGGCAGCCTCTCCGGTCCGGGAGTCGTTCCTCTCGCTGAGAGTTTTCTCTCACTTGTGATTTGTGGTGTTTGTAGCATTCTGTGTAGCGTTGATCCCCGTGCATGTGTGTCTTGGGCGTGGAGCTGCTCTGCCCGGGGCTGTCGAGTCCAGGGTTGGGTGGAATAGCAAGAAGAGGGTCCAGTTAGTGTGTCAGTATGGCCAGTCTGGAATTGTTTGGCTCTCGCTCGGCATCTGGCTGACTTGTTTAATTATCTTGGTGGTTTTTTTTATTTCCAGATGCAGAGAGAGAGGAAGCGCACCAAAGAGCAGCACAGGAGGGGAGCAGAGCGCCGTAAGGAGGTGGGTCGGCCAGTGGAGTCGGAGGGAAGATGTGGCTGGTGCCTACATGACTCCATTCAGATTTGTGTGTGGCTTTTATTTTGAAGGTGCAAAGGTGGATATGGACCCCGTCGGACACAGACACGGGAGGTGACTCGGGCCAGGTGAGCGGTGACTAGCGGGCTGAAGTACAGCAGTTATTTTTCTGGTGTTGCATTGCTGTTTAAGGTACAGGGATCCTTTGTTTGTGTTTTCTAGGTGGGGCGCAAGGACGGCAGCCCAAAACGACGGAGGCCAGGTGAGCAAGCGGCTGAGGTCAAGGAGGGGGAGATGAGAATCAGTGTGGGAGGCTGTTTTGGGCAGTGTCTGAGCACGTGCCTCTCGCTTGATTTTTGGCAGGTGCCGCAGGGAGCCTCGGAGGGGCGAAGCCGCGTGCCGACGAGCAGTCAGAGAAGGTGAGGCGCTTGTCAGTGTCTAATAGCAAAGCAGTATAAGGCAACTTGTTTGAGCTTTTCCCTCTGGTTTTGCAGGTGCTGCGTGGCCACCTTTTGGACCGGATGTCCGTTTGAGGTGAGCTGGAGGAACGGCGAGGGCGGTTGTGGGAGCGGTGACTTCTGACAAACGTAGGAGTAATTTTGTGTCTCTTGGCCTCAGGTGCCACGAGGGATGACGGCTGCAGGGGTCAGTCTCTGGACCGAGCAGGTGAGCGGAAAGACAGGGTGCTTCTGAGGAGAGGGGGGCGTTGTGGGCAAGGTTGGTGTTGACCGGTGCGATGCTGACTGACGGCACTGCTTTGGTGTGGTTTTTTGTTTGTTTTTCCTGTAGATGGAGAAGAGGCTCCGGGCAACTGCCGGAAGATCCCAGTTAGCCGATGCGCTATGCACGTATTGTTTGTTGCGGATGGTTTGAGATCCCCGGCCGTCTGTGAGCTAAATTGAGGGACCGTGGCCGGGGAGGGGGCAAGTTTGGGGGTTGCAGGGGAGGGGTTTTATGGTTAGCATAGGGGAGAGGGCTGTCTGGGAGGAGTCCCATTTAGGCAGGCAAAGGGAGCGGGTTGCTCATCAGCTTGATGCTAGACCGGGCAGGGCAGTTCCAGCCTGTGTTTGCGGTGTTGTGTGTCTTGTCCTGTGTGTCTCAGCCCTTCCTCGGGTCTCAACACCCTCTTTGCGCTCAAGGGGCAAAGCGTGCTTCTCGGTTGCCATCCCTAGGCTCTCGGATGCCTCCGCTCATCGGCGTAGCGCCAGTCGGGTGCTTCTTTGCTTGCCTTGCAAGCTTACGGCGTGGATCGTTCTTGCATCTCGGAAGCTTCCGGCGGGTCCTCTTTTTGCAGCCTAGTCCTAGGCCGCATCGGGAGCTCTGCTCTCCAGCCGTCCGTTCTCAGGGACCAAGGCTTCTTCTCTGCATCGTTACGTCCTTAGGTCTTGAAGAGAGGCTTCTTGCCGCATCCCTCGTCCTGGTTTTGACCGTAACTTCTTACAACTGGCTATCACGGTCCATTCTTTTCTGGGGTTGCCATAGAGCTTCTGCGCCCGGGCGTCACGCCCTGTAGGTCATCTTGTTGGGCAGCCTCTCCGGTCCGGGAGTCGTTCCTCTCGCTGAGAGTTTTCTCTCACTTGTGATTTGTGGTGTTTGTAGCATTCTGTGTAGCGTTGATCCCCGTGCGTGTGTGTCTTGGGCGTGGAGCTGCTCTGCCCGGGGCTGTCGAGTCCAGGGTTAGGCGGAATAGCAATAGAAGTGTACGGTTAGTGTGTCAGTATGGCCAGTCTGGAATTGTTTGGCTCTCGCTCGGCATCTGGCTGACTTGTTTAATTATCTTGGTGGTTTTTTTTTATTTCCAGATGCAGAGAGAGAGAGGAAGCGCACCAAAGAGCAGCACAGGAGGGGAGCAGAGCGCCGTAAGGAGGTGGGTCGGCCAGTGGAGTCGGAGGGAAGATGTGGCTGGTGCCTACATGACTCCATTCAGATTTTTTTATTTTGAAGGTGCAAAGGTGGATATGGACCCCGTCGGACACAGACACGGGAGGTGACTCGGGCCAGGTGAGCGGCGACGAGCGGGCTGAAGTACAGCAGTTATTTTTCTGGTGTTGCATTGCTGTTTAAGGTACAGGGATCCTTTGTTTGTGTTTTCTAGGTGGGGCGCAAGGACGGCAGCCCAAAACGACGGAGGCCAGGTGAGCAAGCGGCTGAGGTCAAGGAGGGGGAGGTAGGAATCGGTGCGGGCAAGCCGCAGTTTTGGGCAGTGTCTGAGCACGTGCCTCTCGCTTGATTTTCGGCAGGTGCCGCAGGGAGCCTCGGAGGGGCGAAGCCGCGTGCCGACGAGCAGTCAGAGAAGGTGAGGCGCTTGTCAGTGTCTAATAGCAAAGCAGTATAAGGCAACTTGTTTGAGCATTTCCCTCTGGTCTTGCAGGCGCTGCGTGGCCACCTTTTGGACCGGATGTCCGTTTGAGGTGAGCTGGAGGAACGGCGAGGGCGGTTGTGGGAGCGGTGACTTCTGACAAACGTAGGAGTAATTTTGTGTCTCTTGGCGTCTTAGGTGCCACGAGGGATGACGGCTGCAGGGGTCAGTCTCTGGACCGAGCAGGTGAGCGGAAAGACAGGGTGCTTCTGAGGAGAGGGGGGCGTTGTGGGCAAGGTTGGTGTTGACCGGTGCGATGCTGACTGACAACAATGTTTTGTTTGTTTTGGTGATGTGTTTACTCTAGGTGAAGAGGGTCCAGACGACTGCCGGAAGATCCCAGTTAGCCGATGCACAATGTGCATGTTGTTTGTTGTGGATGGATTCAGATCCTCGGCCCTCTGAAAGCTAAGTTGAGGGACCGGGGCCAGGGAGGGAGCGGGCCGAGGAGGGGGCAAGTTCGGGGGTCGCAGGGGAGATGTGTTGCGGTTAGCGTAGGGGCAAGAGCTGTCTGGCAGCGGTCCCCTAGGGTGGGCAAAGGGAGCGGGTTACTTGTCAACACAATACTAGGCTGTGTTGGGCAGGGCAGTTCCAGCCTGTGTCTGTGGTATGTTTGTTGTGTGTCTTGTCCTGTGTGTCTCAGCCCTTCCTCGGGTCTCAACGCCCTCTTTGCGCTCAAAGGGCACGGCGTGCTTCTCGGGCGCCATCCCTAGGCTCTCAAACGCCTGTATTCATCGGTGTAGCGCCAACGGGGCGCTTCTTTTGCTTGCCCTGCAAGCTTACGGCGTGGATCGTTCTCGCGTGTCGGAAGCTTCCGGCGGGTCCTCTTTTTGCAGCCTAGTCCTAGGCCGCATCGGGAGCTCTGCTCTCCAGCCGTCCGTTCTCAGGGACCGGGGCTTCTTCTCTGCGTCGTTACATTCTTAGGTCTTGAAGAGAGGCTTCTTGCCGCATCCCTCGCCCTGGTTTTGACCGTAGCTTCTTACAACAGGCTATCACGGTCCATTCTTTTCTGGGGTTGCCATAGAGCTTCTGCGCCCGGGTGTCGTGCCCTGTAGGTCATCTTGTTGGGCAGCCTCTCCGGTCCGGGAGTCGTTCCTCTCGCTGAGAGTTTTCTCTCACTTGTGATTTGTGGTGTTTGTAGCATTCTGTGTAGCGTTGATCCCCGTGCGTGTGTGTCTTGGGCGTGGAGCTGCTCTGCCCGGGGCTGTCGAGTCCAGGGTTGGGCGGAATAGCAAGAAGAGGGTCCAGTTAGTGTGTCAGTATGGCCAGTCTGGAATTGTTTGGCTCTCGCTCGGCATCTGGCTGACTTGTTTAATTATCTTGGTGTTTTTTTTATTTCCAGATGCAGAGAGAGAGGAAGCGCACCAAAGAGCAGCACAGGAGGGGAGCAGAGCGCCGTAAGGAGGTGGGTCGGCCAGTGGAGTCGGAGGGAAGATGTGGCTGGTGCCTACATGACTCCATTCAGATTTTTTTATTTTGAAGGTGCAAAGGTGGATATGGACCCCGTCGGACACAGACACGGGAGGTGACTCGGGCCAGGTGAGCGGCAACTAGCGGGCTGAAGTACAGCAGTTATTTTTCTGGTGTTGCATTGCTGTTTAAGGTACAGGGATCCTTTGTTTGTGTTTTCTAGGTGGGGCGCAAGGACGGCAGCCCAAAACGACGGAGGCCAGGTGAGCAAGCAGCTGAGGTCAAGGAGGGGGAGGTAGGAATCGGTGCGGGCAAGCCGCAGTTTTGGGCAGTGTCTGAGCACGTGCCTCTCGCTTGATTTTTGGCAGGTGCCACAGGGAGCCTCGGAGGGGCGAAGCCGCGTGCCGACGAGCAGTCAGAGAAGGTGAGGCGCTTGTCAGTGTCTAATAGCAAAGCAGTATAAGGCAACTTGTTTGAGCATTTCCCTCTGGTTTTGCAGGCGCTGCGTGGCCACCTTTTGGACCGGATGTCCGTTTGAGGTGAGCTGGAGGAACGGCGAGGGCGGTTGTGGGAGCGGTGACTCCTGACAAACGTAGGAGTAATTTTGTGTCTCTTGGCGTCTTAGGTGCCACGAGGGATGACGGCTGCAGGGGTCAGTCTCTGGACCAAGCAGGTGAGCGGAAAGACAGGGTGCTTCTGAGAAGGGGGGTGTTGTGGGCAAGGTTGGTGTTGACTGGTGCGATGCTGACTGACAACAATGTTTTGTTTGTTTTGGTGATGTGTTTACTCTAGGTGAAGAGGGTCCAGACGACTGCCGGAAGATCCCAGTTAGCCGATGCACAATGTGCATGTTGTTTGTTGTGGATGGATTCAGATCCTCGGCCCTCTGAAAGCTAAGTTGAGGGACCGGGGCCAGGGAGGGAGCGGGCCGAGGAGGGGGCAAGTTTGGGGGTCGCAGGGGAGATGTGTTGCGGTTAGCGTAGGGGCAAGAGCTGTCTGGCAGCGGTCCCCTAGGGTGGGCAAAGGGAGCGGGTTACTTGTCAACACAATACTAGGCTGTGTTGGGCAGGGCAGTTCCAGCCTGTGTCTGTGGTATGTTTGTTGTGTGTCTTGTCCTGTGTGTCTCAGCCCTTCCTCGGGTCTCAACGCCCTCTTTGCGCTCAAAGGGCACGGCGTGCTTCTCGGGCGCCATCCCTAGGCTCTCAAACGCCTGTATTCATCGGTGTAGCGCCAACGGGGCGCTTCTTTTGCTTGCCTAGCGAGCTTACGGCGTGGATCGTTCTCGCGTGTCGGAAGCTTCCGGCGGGTCCTCTTTTTGCAGCCTAGTCCTAGGCCGCATCGGGAGCTCTGCTCTCCAGCCGTCCGTTCTCAGGGACCGGGGCTTCTTCTCTGCGTCGTTACATTCTTAGGTCTTGAAGAGAGGCTTCTTGCCGCATCCCTTGCCCTGGTTTTGATGGTAACTTCTTATAACAGGCCATCACATTCACTTCTTTTTTGGGGTTGCCATAGAGCTTCTGCGCCCGGGCGTCACGCCCTGTAGGTCATCTTGTTGGGCAGCCTCTCCGGTCCGGGAGTCGTTCCTCTCGCTGAGAGTTTTCTCTCACTTGTGATTTGTGTTGTTTGTAGCATTCTGTGTAGCGTTGATCCCCGTGCGTGTGTGTCTTGGGCGTGGAGCTGCTCTGCCCGGGGCTGTCGAGTCCAGGGTTGGGTGGAATAGCAAGAAGAGGGTCCAGTTAGTGTGTCAGTATGGCCAGTCTGGAATTGTTTGGCTCTCGCTCGGCATCTGGCTGACTTGTTTAATTTTTTGGGGGTTTTGTTTTTTTTATTTCCAGATGCAGAGAGAGAGGAAGCGCACCAAAGAGCAGCACAGGAGGGGAGCAGAGCGCCGTAAGGAGGTGGGTCGATCATTTGAGGTGAGCTCGAGGAATGGCGAGGGCGATTGTGGGAGCGGTGACTTCTGACAAACATAGGAGTAATTTTGTGTCTCTTGGCGTCTTAGGTGCTGCAAGTGAGGACAGCTGCACGGTCCATCTCTGGACCGAGCAGGTGAGCAGAAAGACACGGTGCTTCTGAGGAAGGGGGTGTCATGGGAGAGGTTGGTGTTGGCCGGTTGATGCAACGCTGACTGACAGTGCTGTTTTGTTTGTGTTCTGTTTTCTATTGTAGCTGATGAAGAGGCACCGGGCAATTGCAGGAACATCCCAGTTAGCCAATGCGCGGTGGTGATGTTTTTGTTGCTGATGGATTCGGATCCCCGGCCCTCGGAAAGCTAAGTTGAGGGACCATGGCCAGGGAGGGAGCGAGTTTGGGGGTCGTGGTGGAGGGGTTTTATGGCTAGCGCCGGGGCGAGGGCTGTCTGGGAGCAGTTCCCCTTGGCTGGGCAAAGGGAGCGGGTTACATGTCACCACGATGCTAGACCGGGCAGGGCAGTTGCAGCCTGTGTTATGTCTGCGTGTCTCGTCCTGTGTGTCTTAGCCCTTCCTTGGGTCTCAACGCCCTCTTGGCGCTCGAGGGGCATGGCATGCTTCTCGGGCGCCGTCCCTAGGCTCTCGAACGCCGGTACTTGTCAGCGTACCGCCAATCGGGCGCTTCTTTTCTCGCATAGCGAGATTACGGCGTGGATCATTCTTGCGTGTCGGAAGTTTCTGGAGGGTCCTCTATTTGCAGCGCTATACCAGGCTGCGTTCGGAGCTCTGCTCTCCAGCTATCCGTTTTCAGGGACTGGGTCTTCCTCCCTGCATCCTTACCTCCTTAGGTCTTGAAGACGGGCTTCTTGCTGCCCCCATCATCTCGGTTTTGACAGTAACTTCTTATAACGGGCCATTTACGGTCAATTCTCTTCTGGGGTTGCCATAGAGCTTCCTCACCTGGGTGTCGTGCCCTATAGGTCGCCTTGCTCGGCAGCCTCTCCGGTCCGGGAGTCATTCCTCTCGCTAAGAGTGTTCTCTCGTTTGTGAGTTGCGTTGTTTGTAGCGTTCTGTGTAGCGTCTGTCTCTGTGTGTGGTGTGTGTGTGTGGAGCTGCTCTGCCCAGGGCTGTCGAGTCGGGGATAGGCGGAATAGCAATAGGAGCGTACGGTTAGCGTGCCGATACGGCCAGTCCGGAATTGTTTGGCTCTCACTCGGCATCTGGGTGACTTGTTTGATAACTCGGTGTGATTTTTCCAGATGCGGACTGGCTAGATGCCCACCGACGAGCGGCAGAGGAGGAGAGCAGAGCGCCGTAAGAAGGTAGGTCCGGACAAGTTTGGGAGTTGCAGGGGATGGCTTTTAAAGTTAGCGTACGGGAGAGGGCTGTCCGGGAGCGGTCGCCTTCGGGTAGGCAAAGGGCGCGGGTTACTCGTCGGCACCGTGCTAGACCGCGCCGGGCAGGGCGCTTTCAGCCCGCGTGCGGTTTTGTCGTGTAGGTTGCGTTGTCTGTCTTATGCTGTACGCCGCAACTCCCTCAGGTCTCGATGCCTCCGCTGCTTTTTGTGATCACCAGGTACCTTATTAGATCTCATGAGTCTTGAATATCTGTGCTCATTGGTATTGAGCTCATCAAGCCAGTTTCTCTCTTGTAGTTATAGCTTAAAGCATAGCTCTGTTTGGCGTGTATTGTGTCGTAGATGTTTCTGAGCGGACGTCTATTGCGGCGCCCAGCCGGGCGCTGCCAGCAGCTCCTCCGAGCGTTACGTTTGCCCTGAGTTCTTTTCTCAGGTTTCATTCCCCACGTTTTTAAAGGCCTTAGATCTTAAAACCCGGCCTCTGATGCATCTGTCATTTCAGTTTTGACAGCCTCTTTCTCTCGCCGGCCAAGGCCGTCGTCTCTTTCCCGGGGCCGCTATAAAGCACCCGCAACGTTGCGGTGCCATAGGGCTTCCTCGCCAGTCTTACCTTCGCCACGGTAGCCGTTCTTGCTCGCGGCCTTCTCGTGTCTCAGGGTCGCGTTTGCAGAGTCTGTGCGCCGTGTCGGGGTCGGAGCCGCTCCCCCCGGGGGTGTAGCAATGTTAAAGACAGGGGTAGCATAGCTTTGTGGCGTGGCGGTAAAACATTGGCGTGACCGGATTCTTTTGGTGAAGACGCTACAGTCCATCTGTGGGCAAGTACCTGTAGACAGCTGTCACAGTTTCATTGCATTGGCGGGGGTCAGAAGCTGTACTCTGGCCTTCTGGGAGCAGCAGTTTGTGCGGTAGTGGAGTGGGTTCAATCTCACATGTGCCTTAGTTGGTATATTTGGGGTTTGGTGTATCTCTTCTCTGTTTGTTTTAGCTCTAGTTAGAAGGCTTATGCAGAAAAGATGACAGACCTTTCGGTCTCATCAAGCTACCGGTCAGCGGCCACCGCCTTACTTTGCACAGTTTGTTTGGGTTTGTCAGAGGCCGAGCGACAAGCCGTGCGTCACAGGCCCCCGGAAGAGGCGAGAGGAGCGCCAGACAAAGGCGGGCCGGCGTCCGACGTCAGCGGATCGGCGTGTCGGCGACTCCGCCTAGTTCACGGTTTTCCGGTTGTATTTTCTAGGCGCGAATCGATGCGCGAACGGGATATCCGCACCGGAGCGAACTTAAGCGAGGCGAGCGATGACCGGCGCGCTGACGTAGCAGTTTTCTGAGGTGTCGTATTATAGACGTAGCTAAAATCACATCCCGTCCTTTGAGTTTTGCAGGTGGCGGTCAGGCCTCGGCACGGCAGGCCGAAGAATCCGACTCCGAGCGGCCGAGGAAAAGGGACAGGCGAGAGGAAGGCGTTTCCAAGGAGGGCTTCGTCGCAGCGGAGGTCGACGCCGGGCGGCACGTCGGCGACCGGCGACGCTCTGTCTCGTGAGGGATGAAGCGGAACCTGGGGGATGGGGGAGCGTCCCGGTTAGATGACCTTTTCCCCATGAGAAGGGAATCTGGATTCTGCCCTCTGAAAGGTAATTTAAGGGGCAAAAATGGTGGTTGGGGGCAGGGCCAGCAGGGGTTTAACGCCAGGGTAGCAGAGGGCTATTTAGTCTGCCTCGAGTCTAGGGACAGATAGGGGTCCCGGGTCCATCGTGCCGGATATAAACATTCTGGCCTCTCTCAGCGTTGCAGCGTCATTTCCGTGATCTGTGCTTTTTCATGTGTATGGCGCCTTACGGCAGGTCTCTAGGTTCTGCCGCACGCGCTCGGCGAGCATCCGCGGGGTCCGCGACGCCTCGTCGCTTCGGAATACGGCCCGTCGAGCGTTTCTCGTCTCGCGATCGGAGCTTAAAGCGCACCTCGCATCGCAGATGTTTCTGCGAGGTGGCCTTTGCGGAGGTGGTCCGTGCCGGACTCACAGTCGTGCTCTAGAAACTTCTGCCTCAATTGAAGTTTGATACCATCTTTCATCCCTGTATGCTGTGGGATGCCGGACTAGTCTAGTCTTGTTGGTGCCGAATACAGGGCCATTTTGACCCAGCAGAAGGGGCCTGGGGGAGTCCAGCTTGGGCGAGAGCAGGGATTGAGCAACTTGCTTATCTTGCACTGATAAGCACCGGACCTGAACAGGGGCAGGAGATGAGCAATTTGTTCATCTTAACAAGATGCGGCGTCTGACGGGTCTACTCCTTAATCAACTAAGTGACGCCTGGGGTGAGGGGGAGCCTCCTTCGCAGCTCGACCTTACTTTGGTAAAACTAAACAGACCACCGCTCTGTACTGAACATGTTTGTTCTCCGCCACTTCCCCCCCCCCCCCAGCCCCGACCAACTGCACAACAAGCCTTGTTAAGGGCCAGTCGGCACACAATACCTGACTTAGTCCCACCTCGCCAAAAGTATGAATCTGGCATTCAGAATCCTCTTTTTTGAGGACGAGAACTCCAACTATCTGGACAGGTTGACGGGCCTGGACCTCTCTCTCTCCTCCCCAAGCAGGGACGCCTCTTTGGTAAGACTTGCGCCTCCGATTATGTCGGATGTTACCCTGGGAAAACTATCATTAACAAAAGCGCTGAACTATTAACTTGAGCTCAAAATTGTTGCAGTAAGTGCATTTATCAACGGCAGTTCCAAACTTTTTATATCTGTCGCCTCAATAAACTACCTATTTTTCTTTTCAACTTTGCGAAACTGTTTCAGTGAAAGTCCTTAGTGGGGCTCTGACAGGCAAACGTTGACTCTGATCTGTGGCTACACACATAATCCTTTAGATGTAAACCGTTGACCAAGTCTGGGACTAAGACTGGACCTAGCCGCACCTAGGCTCCTCTCTGCGAAGGAGTTTAGAAAGCAAGGGGGTCCTTTCTGAACCTCGTGACTCAACGGGAGGGCCTCCCTCAGCCACACATCAGACTCGTACCCTTTCACACGACATATGCTTAGAGGCTTGTGTCTTAAAGCCTAGCTTCTCACACACACCCCCGTTGTTCTGGTGTTGTGTTGCCTTGCTGCAATTTGTGTTGGTTTTGACCACCATCTGAGACGTCTTGTTTTGTAGCGCTTTGCGTTGTATTGCCTTGCGCAGCCCTGTCTTTGGCTGGGTATTGCATTGCGCTACTCTGTATTCGTATTGCTTGCCAACGGAGACCGCCTCGCGTTACGTGGGCCTGCGCTCTGCCACGCCTCGCGCCGCTCTGCCTCACGTTACGTGGGCCCGTGCCCTGCCTTGCCCTGCGCCGCTCTGCCTTGCCGCTGCCTGCCAATGGAGACTGTCTTGCGTTCAGCGACCCGGTCCTCTGTGTTGCGTTGCGCGGCTCTGTCTTTGTACTGCCTGCCAATGGAGACTGTCTTGCGTTCAGCGACCCGGTCCTCTGTGTTGCGTTGCGCGGCTCTGTCTTTGTACTGCCTGCCAATGGAGACTGTCTTGTGTTCAGCGACCCGGTCCTCTGTGTTGCGTTGCGCGGCTCTGTCTTTGTACTGCCTGCCAATGGAGACTGTCTTGTGTTCAGCGACCCGGTCCTCTGTGTTGCGTTGCGCGGCTCTGTGTTTGGCTCTGTATAGCGTTGCGCGGCTCTGTCTTTGTACTGCCTGCCAATGGAGACTGTCTTGTGTTCAGCGACCCGGTCCTCTGTGTTGCGTTGCGCGGCTCTGTATTGCATTGCCTGGCCCTGTATTTGTATTGCCTGCCATTTGAGACTGTCCAGTGTTACATAGCGTTGTGTTAAGGCATGCTTTATATTTGGTTGTATATTGCATTGCAGTGCTTGGCGTTGCCTGGTGTTCGGTATGGCTCTTGTTGCATTTGGGTGGTTGGGCATTGCAGAGCCGGCATAGAGAGCGGCCCCAGCCCAGGATGGTAATCTGTCAGTACAGTCGGTTGGGGCGGAGGTCGTACGGGCCGTTTTGCGAGGCAGAGGGTAATTGTCGGCCAGCCGGCCCTAGAGCCCTTCCGTTGTGGTTTTCAGGTGCCACGGCACGATTTGGATTCCCGCACGACAGCCTCGAGTGAGGTTTTTGTGGAGTATCCAAGCAACAGCGAAGGAGCGGTGCAGTTAGCAAGGCATCTTCCCTGGTCCCTGCCTATGAGCGCTAACTCTACAGAGTCAGGCGGAGCGGCGATGCTGACTTAAGGGACAGGGTGAGGCCGTTCCACAGATGGGCCAAGAATCGGGGCCGTGGCCCGTTGTGGCGGGCGGGTGGCAAGAATGGATGTGCGTTTGGGTGAGGGGTGGAGCGTCAGGTTGTGGCGGTGCCTATTTTTGTGTGTGTTGGGCTGTGTGTGTGTGTTGTGTAATTTTTTTCTTCCAGGCAGAGCAAGCTAGTTTGCTTTTTGAAATTAGAATAAAAAAAACCCCAGCTGGGGGATTTTTTTTTTCCTCCCCCGGCTGGGTTTTTTTTTCCCCCGGTCCCGGCCGCTCCGCGAGGCGACGTTCGTCGCCAAAGTTTGGAGGGCGGTGCGGTTCGGGCCAGGGTTTTTGCCAGGCAGGGCGAGAGATGAAATTTTGATGGTGTCTCCCGGGAACGGCGTTCCCGAGGAGCGCCGGAAGGAGGGGGCGATGTCCGGTCGCGGTGGAATGGACGTGTGTTTGGGTGCGGGGTGGAGGGTGAGGTGGTGGTGGTGGTGCCTAATTTTGGGGTGGGGGTGGGGGGTGTGCTGTGTATTTTTTTTTCTTCCAGGTAGAGCAAGCTCGTTTTGCTGTTTGAGATTAGAATAAAAAAAACCCCAGCTGGGGGATTTTTTTTTTCCTCCCCCGGCTGGGTTTTTTTTTCCCCCGGTCCCGGCCGCTCTGCGAGGCGACGTTCGTCGCCAAAGTTTGGACGGCGCTGCGGTTCGGGCCGGGGTTTTTGCCAGGCAGGGCGAGAGATGAAATTGTGATGGCGTCTCCCGGGAACGGCGTTCCCGAGGAGCGCCGGAAGGAGGGGGCGATGTCCGGTCGCGGTGGAATGGACGTGTGTTTGGGTGCGGGGTGGAGCGTGAGGTGGTGGTGCCTAATTTTGGGGTGGGGGTGGGGGTGTGCTGTGTATTTTTTTTTCTTCCAGGTAGAGCAAGCTCGTTTTGCTGTTTGAGATTAGAATAAAAAAAAACCCCAGCTGGGGGATTTTTTTTTTCCTCCCCCGGCTGGGTTTTTTTTTTTTCCCCCGTGTCCCGGCCGCTCCGCGAGGCGACGTTCGTCGCCAATGTTTGGACGGCGCTGCGGTTCGGGCCGGGGTTTTTGCCAGGCAGGGCGAGAGATGTAATTGTGATGGCGTCTCCCGGGAACGGCGTTCCCGAGGAGCGCCGGAAGGAGGGGGCGATGTCCGGTCACGGTGGAATGGACGTGTGTTTGGGTGCGGGGTGGAGCGTGAGGTGGTGGTGCCTAATTTTGGGGTGGGGGTGGGGGGTGTGCTGTGTATTTTTTTTCTTTCAGGTAGAGCAAACTCGTTTTGCTGTTGGAGATTAGAATAAAAAAAACCCCAGCTGGGGGATTTTTTTTTTCCTCCCCCGGCTGGGTGTTTTTTTTTTTCCCCATGTCCCGGCCGCTCTGTGAGGCGACGTTCGTCGCCAACGTTTGGACGGCGCTGCGGTTCGGGCCGGGGTTTTTGCCAGGCAGGGTGAGAGATGAAATTGTGATGGCGTCTCCCGGGAACAGCGTTCCCGAGGAGCGGTCCTCTGGAGTTTTGTATTTGCCTGTGATTGAGGTAGTAGTGTTAACACTAGTAGCAGTGTTGGTTTTGAAAGCAAAGGGTGTTGGGTGTTAAAGTGACCAGTGTTGAGGAGGAGCAGGTGGGCATGCAAGAGGGTGTAATGGATGTTTTAGAAGGATGGGATTGTAAAGGTTTTGCCTGAGCAGTGTAGATTCTTGTGTAATAATGTAAACTAACGAAGGTGTTTGGTGTTATTCTTTAAAGGCAGGGAATCAGAGTAGCTATCCAGGTGACTGCAAGCTGCACGTGTTTGGCCAGGGGTTGGAATCAGAGGATCCAGATTGCATTGTAGTAGAAAGCTCTGGAACGAGAAAAATGTTAAGCGAAGCAGGAGAGATTGACTGTCAATGTGCCTGAGCTAGTAATTGTCATTGCTCTGAGTCCTTGCCATGGTGATAGTGCATCAATGGAAACATCTGTATTAATGCCTAATGTTGTTGATCTTTAAAGAAAGTATCAATAAAGGTGAAGTAATAAAGAATGATTTTTTTTGTTGTGCCGGTAGTGAAATGTTTGCGTGTCAGTCATTATTTGGGTGTTATTGTTTGTGTTTGAGTTTTGTCCTAAAGGAGGGGCAGGAAATTAATTTGTGTGTCTGTTGTCAGTGTTGTGTTTGTCTTTGTGCTTCTGTGTCCCTGGTGGCCTTTAATGTTCTGTCTTTTGTTTACACACATATTGTGAACAAAAATATTACTTAAAAAAAAATTGTAGTGTAGTTAAAATAAAAATAATGGTTTAGAGGAAAAAAAAAATTATAAGCAGCAGTAGAACATGTCACCTCCCTGGGAGTAGTAGTTTAAACAAACAAACAAAAAATTAATAAAATAAAAAAATCTACTCCCAGGGTGCGTGAAATTTTCTACTGCTGCACCAGACTTATTATTTTTAATTTTTTATTTAGATATAGTATACATATAATAATACAACCCTATACAGCACAAAATCGTACAGTTTACCTATACAAACCCCCCTCAATTACAGGAAAACTACAGAAATAAGAATTTCCACTGTATACCGCCCTTCCAGGACCTAACCCAACCATAGAGGTACCGGTACCCACACTAGACAGGAACCAAAACCCGTCCCGTCCAGCAACCCCCTCCACTCTCTATGATACCGAGTCCTCCAAGCCCTCCATTTTGAAAACCTCTATGACCGGAAGCGCTACTCTGTGATCGGAAGTCCTCCATAGGACCAGGAACTCCTCCAACGCCCCCGGAACCCCCGTCTCTATGACCGGAAGACCTCCAACGGACCCCCGAAGTCCGCCGACTCCGACGGGAAACACTGTCCCGACAACCCGGAAGTGCCCTCAAACCCTAATAAAACCATCCCCGCCACCGGAAGTCCTCCAGATACACCGGAAGTCCGCCAATTCCGGCTAGAAACAGCCCGCCCTGCGACCGGAAGCCCCCTACATAACCCGGAAGTCGGCCATTTTGAAAAAGTGACCTTACAGGGCAGACCCTAGGGTTGCCACCAGACCCCTAGGCAGGGCCCGGGGTTAGGGGAGGAGCCTAGGGTACGGCCTAGGGCTACAGCACCCATTACATTCCAGGGTTAGGGTTGCAGCTATTAGGGTTACAGCAGCTATTAGGGGTTAGGGTCGTTAGGGTTA
>NW_026561994.1:0-6436 GCF_028858705.1 Grus americana
AGCATTCGGGGCTGGCAGGTTTCGCCTGGGAGCAGGCCCGGACGTTTGCAGTTTTGAGGCTTGAATCTCGAAAGGCTAGAGAGCTGCTAAGGTCGCACGTCGGAGATTTGGCTGCCTAAAGGAGCCTGCAGCTCCAGGGTTAGTAGGGCTGTGAATGGGCCATGGTAGAGGTTTCAGCAAAGCATAACCATTCGGGGCTGGCAGGTTTCGCCTGGGAGCAGGCCCCGGACATTTTGCAGTTTTGACGGCCAAATGCCGCAGAAGGACAGCGAGCCGCTCGGTCGCACGTCGGAGTTTTTGGCTGCCTAAAGGAGCCTGCATCTCAAGGCTTAGTAAGGCTGTGAATGGGGCCATGGTAGAGGTTTCAGGAAAGACACCGCATTCGGGCTGGCAGGTTTCGCCTGGGAGCAGGGCCTGGATATTTGCAGTTTTGACGGCCGAATCTGAGAGATGGAGCGAGCCGCTCGGTCGCACGTCGGAGTTTTTGGCTGCCTAAAGGAGCGTGCAGCTCCAGGGTTAGTAGGGCTGTGAATGGGGCCATGGTAGAGGTTTCAGCAAAGCATAACCATTCGGGGCTGGCAGGTTTCGCCTGGGAGCAGGCCCCGGACATTTTGCAGTTTTGACGGCCAAATGCCGCCGAAGGACAGCGAGCCGCTCGGTCGCACGTCGGAGTTTTTGGCTGCCTAAAGGAGCCTGCATCTCAAGGCTTAGTAAGGCTGTGAATGGGGCCATGGTAGAGGTTTCAGGAAAGACACAGCATTCGGGGCTGGCAGGTTTCGCCTGGGAGCAGGGCCCGGACGTTTGCAGTTTTGAGGCTTGAATCTCGAAAATGGCTAGAGAGCTGCTAAGACTCGTGTCGGAGTTTTTGGCTGCCTAAAGGAGCGTGCAGCTCCAGGGTTAGTAGGGCTGTGAATGGGGCCATGGTAGAGGTTTCAGGAAAGACACAGCATTCGGGGCTGGCAGGTTTCGCCTGGGAGCAGGCCCGGACGTTTGCAGTTTTGAGGCTTGAATCTCGAAAATGGCTAGAGAGCTGCTAAGACGCACGTCGGAGTTTTTGGATGCCTAAAGGAGCGTGCAGCTCCAGGGTTAGTAGGGCTGTGAATGGGGCCATGGTAGAGGTTTCAGCAAAGCATAACCATTCGGGGCTGGCAGGTTTCGCCTGGGAGCAGGGCCTGGATATTTTGCAGTTTTGACGGCCAAATGCCGCCGAAGGACAGCGAGCCGCTCGGTCGCACGTCGGAGTTTTTGGCTGCCTAAAGGAGCCTGCATCTCAAGGCTTAGTAAGGCTGTGAATGGGGCCATGGTAGAGGTTTCAGGAAAGACACAGCATTCGGGCTGGCAGGTTTCGCCTGGGAGCAGGCCCGGACGTTTGCAGTTTTGAGGCTTGAATCTCGAAAATGGCTAGAGAGCTGCTAAGACGCACGTCGGAGTTTTTGGATGCCTAAAGGAGCGTGCAGCTCCAGGGTTAGTAGGGCTGTGAATGGGGCCATGGTAGAGGTTTCAGCAAAGCATAACCATTCGGGGCTGGCAGGTTTCGCCTGGGAGCAGGCCCCGGATATTTGCAGTTTTGACGGCAAATGCCGCCGAAGGACAGCGAGCCGCTCGGTCGCACGTCGGAGTTTTTGGCTGCCTAAAGGAGCCTGCATCTCAAGGCTTAGTAAGGCTGTGAATGGGGCCATGGTAGAGGTTTCAGGAAAGACACCGCATTCGGGGCTGGCAGGTTTCGCCTGGGAGCAGGCCCGGACGTTTGCAGTTTTGAGGCTTGAATCTCGAAAATGACAGAGAGCTGCTAAGTCGCACGTCGGAGTTTTTGGCTGCCTAAAGGAGCCTGCAGCTCCAGGGTTAGTAGGGCTGTGAATGGGGCCATGGTAGAGGTTTCAGGAAAGACACAGCATTCGGGGCTGGCAGGTTTCGCCTGGGAGCAGGGCCCGGACGTTTGCAGTTTTGAGGCTTGAATCTCGAAAATGGCTAGAGAGCTGCTAAGACGCACGTCGGAGTTTTTGGCTGCCTAAAGGAGCGTGCAGCTCCAGGGTTAGTAGGGCTGTGAATGGGGCCATGGTAGAGGTTTCAGCAAAGCATAACCATTCGGGCTGGCAGGTTTCGCCTGGGAGCAGGGCCTGGATATTTTGCAGTTTTGACGGCCAAATGCCGCCGAAGGACAGCGAGCCGCTCGGTCGCACGTCGGAGTTTTTGGATGCCTAAAGGAGCCTGCATCTCAAGGCTTAGTAAGGCTGTGAATGGGGCCATGGTAGAGGTTTCAGGAAAGACACAGCATTCGGGGCTGGCAGGTTTTGCCTGGGAGCAGGGCCCGGACGTTTGCAGTTTAGACGGCCGAAGTGAGAGATGGAGAGCGAGCCGCTCGGTCGCACGTCGGAGTTTTTGGCTGCCTAAAGGAGCGTGCAGCTCCAGGGTTAGTAGGGCTGTGAATGGGGCCATGGTAGAGGTTTCAGCAAAGCATAACCATTCGGGGCTGGCAGGTTTCGCCTGGGAGCAGGGCCCGGACGTTTGCAGTTTGACGGCCAAATCCGCCGAAGGACAGCGAGCCGCTCGGTCGCACGTCGGAGTTTTTGGCTGCCTAAAGGAGCGTGCAGCTCCAGGGTTAGTAGGGCTGTGAATGGGGCCATGGTAGAGGTTTCAGCAAAGCATAACCATTCGGGGCTGGCAGGTTTCGCCTGGGAGCAGGCCGGACATTTTGCAGTTTTGACGGCCAAATGCCGCCGAAGGACAGCGAGCCGCTCGGTCGCACGTCGGAGTTTTTGGCTGCCTAAAGGAGCCTGCATCTCAAGGCTTAGTAAGGCTGTGAATGGGGCCATGGTAGAGGTTTCAGGAAAGACACAGCATTCGGGGCTGGCAGGTTTCGCCTGGGAGCAGGGCCCGGATATTTGCAGTTTTGACGGCCGAATGAGAGATGGAGAGCGAGCCGCTCGGTCGCACGTCGGAGTTTTTGGCTGCCTAAAGGAGCCTGCAGCTCCAGGGTTAGTAGGGCTGTGAATGGGGCCATGGTAGAGGTTTCAGGAAAGACAGCACCTTCGGGCTGGCAGGTTTCGCCTGGGAGCAGGCCCGGACGTTTGCAGTTTTGAGGCTTGAATCTCGAAAATGGCTAGAGAGCTGCTAAGTCGCACGTCGGAGTTTTTGGCTGCCTAAAGGAGCGTGCAGCTCCAGGGTTAGTAGGGCTGTGAATGGGGCCATGGTAGAGGTTTCAGCAAAGCATAACCATTCGGGGCTGGCAGGTTTCGCCTGGGAGCAGGGCCCGGATATTTTGCAGTTTTGACGCCAAATGCCGCCGAAGGACAGCGAGCCGCTCGGTCGCACGTCGGAGTTTTTGGCTGCCTAAAGGAGCCTGCATCTCAAGGCTTAGTAAGGCTGTGAATGGGGCCATGGTAGAGGTTTCAGGAAAGACACAGCATTCGGGGCTGGCAGGTTTCGCCTGGGAGCAGGGCCCGGACGTTTGCAGTTTTGAGGCTTGAATCTCGAAAATGGCTAGAGAGCTGCTAAGACGCACGTCGGATTTTTGGCTGCCTAAAGGAGCGTGCAGCTCCAGGGTTAGTAGGGCTGTGAATGGGGCCATGGTAGAGGTTTCAGCAAAGCATAACCATTCGGGGCTGGCAGGTTTCGCCTGGGAGCAGGCCCCGGATATTTTGCAGTTTTGACGGCCAAATGCCGCCGAAGGACAGCGAGCCGCTCGGTCGCAGGTCGGAGTTTTTGGCTGCCTAAAGGAGCCTGCATCTCAAGGCTTAGTAAGGCTGTGAATGGGGCCATGGTAGAGGTTTCAGGAAAGACACCGCATTCGGGCTGGCAGGTTTCGCCTGGGAGCAGGGCCCGGACGTTTGCAGTTTTGAGGCTTGAATCTCGAAAATGGCTAGAGAGCTGCTAAGACGCACGTCGGAGTTTTTGGCTGCCTAAAGGAGCCTGCAGCTCCAGGGTTAGTAGGGCTGTGAATGGGGCCATGGTAGAGGTTTCAGGAAAGACACAGCATTCGGGGCTGGCAGGTTTCGCCTGGGAGCAGGGCCCGGACGTTTGCAGTTTTGAGGCTTGAATCTCGAAAATGGCTAGAGAGCTGCTAAGACACATGTCGGAGTTTTTGGATGCCTAAAGGAGCCTGCAGCTCCAGGGTTAGTAGGGCTGTGAATGGGGCCATGGTAGAGGTTTCAGCAAAGCATAACCATTCGGGGCTGGCAGGTTTCGCCTGGGAGCAGGGCCCGGACATTTTGCAGTTTTGACGGCCAAATGCCGCCGAAGGACAGCGAGCCGCTCGGTCGCACGTCGGAGTTTTTGGATGCCTAAAGGAGCCTGCATCTCAAGGCTTAGTAAGGCTGTGAATGGGGCCATGGTAGAGGTTTCAGGAAAGACACCGCATTCGGGGCTGGCAGGTTTCGCCTGGGAGCAGGGCTGGATATTTGCAGTTTTGACGGCCGAATCTGAGAATGGAGAGCGAGCCGCTCGGTCGCACGTCGGAGTTTTTGGCTGCCTAAAGGAGCGTGCAGCTCCAGGGTTAGTAGGGCTGTGAATGGGGCCATGGTAGAGGTTTCAGGAAAGACACACCATTCGGGGCTGGCAGGTTTCGCCTGGGAGCAGGCCCCGGACGTTTGCAGTTTTGAGGCTTGAATCTCGAAATGGCAGAGAGCTGCTAAGGTCGCACGTCGGAGTTTTTTGCTGCCTAAAGGAGCGTGCAGCTCCAGGGTTAGTAGGGCTGTGAATGGGGCCATGGTAGAGGTTTCAGCAAAGCATAACCATTCGGGGCTGGCAGGTTTCGCCTGGGAGCAGGCCCCGGATATTTGCAGTTTTGACGCCAAATGCCGCCGAAGGACAGCGAGCCGCTCGGTCGCACGTCGGAGTTTTTGGCTGCCTAAAGGAGCCTGCATCTCAAGGCTTAGTAAGGCTGTGAATGGGGCCATGGTAGGGTTTCAGGAAAGACAACAGCATTCGGGCTGGCAGGTTTCGCCTGGGAGCAGGCCCGGACGTTTGCAGTTTTGAGGCTTGAATCTCGAAAATGGCTAGAGAGCTGCTAAGTCGCAGTCGGAGTTTTTAGGCTGCCTAAAGGAGCGTGCAGCTCCAGGGTTAGTAGGGCTGTGAATGGGGCCATGGTAGAGGTTTCAGGAAAGACACCATTCGGGCTGGCAGGTTTCGCCTGGGAGCAGGGCCCGGACGTTTGCAGTTTTGAGGCTTGAATCTCGAAAATGGCTAGAGAGCTGCTAAGACGCATGTCGGAGTTTTTGGCTGCCTAAAGGAGCGTGCAGCTCCAGGGTTAGTAGGGCTGTGAATGGGGCCATGGTAGAGGTTTCAGCAAAGCATAACCATTCGGGGCTGGCAGGTTTCGCCTGGGAGCAGGGCCTGGATATTTTGCAGTTTTGACGGCCAAATGCCGCCGAAGGACAGCGAGCCGCTCGGTCGCACGTCGGAGTTTTTGGATGCCTAAAGGAGCCTGCATCTCAAGGCTTAGTAAGGCTGTGAATGGGGCCATGGTAGAGGTTTCAGGAAAGACACAGCATTCGGGGCTGGCAGGTTTCGCCTGGGAGCAGGGCCCGGACGTTTGCAGTTTTGAGGCTTGAATCTCGAAAATGGCTAGAGAGCTGCTAAGGCGACGTCGGAGTTTTTGGCTGCCTAAAGGAGCGTGCAGCTCCAGGGTTAGTAGGGCTGTGAATGGGGCCATGGTAGAGGTTTCAGCAAAGCATAACCATTCGGGGCTGGCAGGTTTTCGCCTGGGAGCAGGGCCCGGACATTTTGCAGTTTTGACGGCCAAATGCCGCCGAAGGACAGCGAGCCGCTCGGTCGCACGTCGCGAGTTTTTGGCTGCCTAAAGGAGCCTGCATCTCAAGGCTTAGTAAGGCTGTGAATGGGGCCATGGTAGAGGTTTCAGGAAAGACAACCGCATTCGGGGCTGACAGGTTTCGCCTGGGAGCAGGCCCCGGACGTTTGCAGTTTTGAGGCTTGAATCTCGAAAATGGCTAGAGAGCTGCTCGGTCGCACGTCGGAGTTTTTGGATGCCTAAAGGAGCCTGCAGCTCCAGGGTTAGTAGGGCTGTGAATGGGGCCATGGTAGAGGTTTCAGGAAAGACACAGCATTCGGGGCTGGCAGGTTTCGCCTGGGAGCAGGGCCCGGACGTTTGCAGTTTTGAGGCTTGAATCTCGAAAATGGCTAGAGAGCTGCTAAGACGCACGTCGGAGATTTTGGCTGCCTAAAGGAGCGTGCAGCTCCAGGGTTAGTAGGGCTGTGAATGGGGCCATGGTAGAGGTTTCAGGAAAGCATAACCATTCGGGGCTGGCAGGTTTCGCCTGGGAGCAGGGCCGGACATTTTGCAGTTTTGACGGCCTAATGCCGCCGAAGGACAGCGAGCCGCTCGGTCGCACGTCGGAGTTTTTGGCTGCCTAAAGGAGCCTGCATCTCAAGGCTTAGTAAGGCTGTGAATGGGGCCATGGTAGAGGTTTCAGGAAAGACA
>NW_026561995.1:0-9384 GCF_028858705.1 Grus americana
CCCCGAATGCTGTGTCTTTCCTGAAACCTCTACCATGGCCCCATTCACAGCCCTACTAACCCTGGAGCTGCACGCTCCTTCAGGCATTCAAAAACTCCGACATGCATCTTAACAGCTCTCTTAGCCATTTTCAAAGATTCAAGCCTCAAAACTGCAAAGGTTCCGGCCCTGCTCCCAGGCGACACCTGCCATCTCCGAATGCTGTGTCTTTCCTGAAACCTCTACCATGGCCCCGTTCACAGCCCTACTAACCCTGGAGCTGCACGCTCCTTAGGCATCCAAAAACTGCGACGTGCGACGAAGCACATCGCTGTCCATCGCCCACCTCCGGCCATCAAAACTGCAGACGTCTGGGCCCTGTGCCCAGGCGAAACCTGCCAGTTCGAATGCTGTGTCTTTCCTGAAACCTCTACCATGGCCCCATTCACAGCCCTACCAAACCTGGATCTGCAGGCTCCTTTAGGCATCCAAAAAGTGCAACGTGCATCTTAGCAGCTCTCTAGCCATTTTCGAGACAAAAGCCTCAAAAGTGCAGACGTCTGGGTCCTGTGCCCAGGTGAAACCTGCCAGCCCCGAATGCTGTGTCTTTCCTGAAACCTCTACCACGGCCCCATTCACAGCCCTAACCAACCCTGGAGCTGCACGCTCCTTCAGGCATCCAAAAACTCCGACATGCATCTTAGCAGCTCTCTAGCCATTTTCGAGATTCAAGCCTCAAAACAGTAAAGGTCCGGGCCTTGCGCCCAGGCGAAACCTGCCAGGCCCAAAAGCTGTGTTTTTCCTGAAACCTCTCCCATGGCCCCATTCACAGCCCTACTAACCCTGGAGCTGCACGCTCCTTCAGGCATTCAAAAACTCCGACATGCATCTTAGCAGCTCTCTAGCCATTTTCAAAGATTCAAGCCTCAAAACTGCAAAGGTTCCGGCCCTGCTCCCAGGCGACACCTGCCATCTCCCAATGCTGTGTCTTTCTGAAACCTCTACCATGGGCCCATTCACAGCCCTACTAACCCTGGAGCTGCACGCTCCTTCAGGCATCCAAAAACTCCGACATGCATCTCAGCAGCTCTCTAGCCATTTTCAAAGATTCAAATTCAGAACTGTAAATGTCTGGGCCCTGCGCCCAGGTGAAACTTGCCAGCCCCGAATGCTGTGTCTTTCCTGAAACCTCTACCATGGCCCCATTCACAGCCCTAACCAACCCTGGAGCTGCACGCTCCTTCAGGCATCCAAAAACTGCTTCGTGCGACAGAGGGGTTCGCTGTCCATCGCCCACCTCCGGCCATCAAAACTGCAAACATTCCGGCCCTGCTCCCAGGTGACACCTGCCATGTGGGAATGCTCTGTCTTTCCTGAAACCTCTACCATGGCCCTGTTCAGAGCCCTACTAACCCTGGAGTTGCAGGCTCCTTTAGGCATCCAAAAACTGCATCGTAGCATCTCTCTAGCCATTTTCGAGACAGAAGACTCAAAACTGTAAACGCCCGGGCCCTGCGCCCAGGTGAAACTTGCCAGCCCCGAATGCTGTGTCTTTCCTGAAACCTCTACCATGGCCCCTTTCATAGCCCTAACCAACCCTGGAGCTGCACGCTCCTTCAGGCATCCAAAAACTGCTTCGTGCGACAGAGGGGTTCGCTGTCCATCGCCCACCTCCGGCCATCAAAACTGCAAACATTCCGGCCCTGCTCCCAAGCGACACCTGCCATGTCGGAATGCTCTGTCTTTCCTGAAACCTCTACCATGGGCCCCATTCACAACCCTACTAACCCTGGAGCTGCACGCTCCTTTAGGCATCCAAAAACTGCGACGTGCGACGAAGCACATCGCTGTCCATCGCCCACCTCCGGCCATCAAAACTGCAGATGACTGGGCCCTGTGCCCAGGAGAAACCTGTCATCCCCGAATGCTGTGTCTTTCCTGAAACCTCTACCATGGGCCCATTCACAGCCCTACTAACCCTGGAGCTGCAGGATCCTTTAGGCATCCAAAAACTGCGACGTCTTGTCTTAGGAGCTCTCTAGCCACTTTCGAGATTCAAGCGTCAGAACTGTAAACATCCGGGCCCTGCTCCCAGGAGAAACCTCCCAGCCCTGAATGGCTATTCTTTCCTGAAACCTCTACCATGGCCCCATTCACAGCCCTACTAACCCTGGAGCTGCACGCTCCTTTAGGCATTCAAAAACTCCGACATGCATCTTAGCAGCTCTCTAGCCATTTTCAAAGATTCAAGCCTCAAAACTGCAAAGGTTCCGGCCCTGCTCCCAGGCGACACCTGCCATCTCCGAATGCTGTGTCTTTCCTGAAACCTCTACCATGGCCCCGTTCACAGCCCTACTAACCCTGGAGCTGCAGGCTCCTTTAGGCATCCAAAAACTGGACGTCTTGTCTTAGGAGCTCTCTAGCCATTTTCGAGATTCAAGCCTCAAAACTGCAAACATTCCGGCCCTGCTCCCAGGAGAAACCTGCCAGCCCTGAATGGCTATTCTTTCCTGAAACCTCTACCATGGCCCCGTTCACAGCCCTACTAACCCTGGAGCTGCACGCTCCTTTAGGCATCCAAAAACTGCGACGTGCGACGAAGCACATCGCTGTCCATCGCCCACCTCCGGCCATCAAAACTGCAGACGTCTGGGCCCTGTGCCCAGGCGAAACCTGCCAGTTCGAATGCTGTGTCTTTCCTGAAACCTCTACCATGGCCCCATTCACAGCCCTACCAAACCTGGATCTGCAGGCTCCTTTAGGCATCCAAAAAGTGCAACGTGCATCTTAGCAGCTCTCTAGCCATTTTCGAGACAAAAGCCTCAAAAGTGCAGACGTCTGGGTCCTGTGCCCAGGTGAAACCTGCCAGCCCCGAATGCTGTGTCTTTCCTGAAACCTCTACCACGGCCCCATTCACAGCCCTAACCAACCCTGGAGCTGCACGCTCCTTCAGGCATCCAAAAACTCCGACATGCATCTTAGCAGCTCTCTAGCCATTTTCGAGATTCAAGCCTCAAAACAGTAAAGGTCCGGGCCTTGCGCCCATGCGAAACCTGCCAGGCCCAAAAGCTGTGTTTTTCCTGAAACCTCTCCCATGGCCCCATTCACAGCCCTACTAACCCTGGAGCTGCACGCTCCTTCAGGCATTCAAAAACTCCGACATGCATCTTAGCAGCTCTCTAGCCATTTTCAAAGATTCAAGCCTCAAAACTGCAAAGGTTCCGGCCCTGCTCCCAGGCGACACCTGCCATCTCCCAATGCTGTGTCTTTCTGAAACCTCTACCATGGGCCCATTCACAGCCCTACTAACCCTGGAGCTGCACGCTCCTTCAGGCATCCAAAAACTCCGACATGCATCTCAGCAGCTCTCTAGCCATTTTCAAAGATTCAAATTCAGAACTGTAAATGTCTGGGCCCTGCGCCCAGGTGAAACTTGCCAGCCCCGAATGCTGTGTCTTTCCTGAAACCTCTACCATGGCCCCATTCACAGCCCTAACCAACCCTGGAGCTGCACGCTCCTTCAGGCATCCAAAAACTGCTTCGTGCGACAGAGGGGTTCGCTGTCCATCGCCCACCTCCGGCCATCAAAACTGCAAACATTCCGGCCCTGCTCCCAGGTGACACCTGCCATGTGGGAATGCTCTGTCTTTCCTGAAACCTCTACCATGGCCCTGTTCAGAGCCCTACTAACCCTGGAGTTGCAGGCTCCTTTAGGCATCCAAAAACTGCATCGTAGCATCTCTCTAGCCATTTTCGAGACAGAAGACTCAAAACTGTAAACGCCCGGGCCCTGCGCCCAGGTGAAACTTGCCAGCCCCGAATGCTGTGTCTTTCCTGAAACCTCTACCATGGCCCCTTTCATAGCCCTAACCAACCCTGGAGCTGCACGCTCCTTCAGGCATCCAAAAACTGCTTCGTGCGACAGAGGGGTTCGCTGTCCATCGCCCACCTCCGGCCATCAAAACTGCAAACATTCCGGCCCTGCTCCCAAGCGACACCTGCCATGTCGGAATGCTCTGTCTTTCCTGAAACCTCTACCATGGGCCCCATTCACAACCCTACTAACCCTGGAGCTGCACGCTCCTTTAGGCATCCAAAAACTGCGACGTGCGACGAAGCACATCGCTGTCCATCGCCCACCTCCGGCCATCAAAACTGCAGATGACTGGGCCCTGTGCCCAGGAGAAACCTGTCATCCCCGAATGCTGTGTCTTTCCTGAAACCTCTACCATGGGCCCATTCACAGCGCTACTAACCCTGGAGCTGCAGGATCCTTTAGGCATCCATAAACTGCGACGTCTTGTCTTAGGAGCTCTCTAGCCACTTTCGAGATTCAAGCTTCAGAACTGTAAACATCCGGGCCCTGCTCCCAGGAGAAACCTCCCAGCCCTGAATGGCTATTCTTTCCTGAAACCTCTACCATGGCCCCATTCACAGCCCTACTAACCCTGGAGCTGCACGCTCCTTTAGGCATTCAAAAACTCCGACATGCATCTTAGCAGCTCTCTAGCCATTTTCAAAGATTCAAGCCTCAAAACTGCAAAGGTTCCGGCCCTGCTCCCAGGCGACACCTGCCATCTCCGAATGCTGTGTCTTTCCTGAAACCTCTACCATGGCCCCGTTCACAGCCCTACTAACCCTGGAGCTGCAGGATCCTTTAGGCATCCATAAACTGGACGTCTTGTCTTAGGAGCTCTCTAGCCACTTTCGAGATTCAAGCGTCAGAACTGTAAACATCCGGGCCCTGCTCCCAGGAGAAACCTGCCAGCCCTGAATGGCTATTCTTTCCTGAAACCTCTACCATGGCCCCATTCACAGCCCTACTAACCCTGGAGCTGCACGCTCCTTTAGGCATCCAAAAACTGCAACGTGCATCGTAGCATCTCTCTAGCCATTTTCGAGACAAAAGCCTCAAAAGTGCAGACGTCTGGGTCCTGTGCGCAGGTGAAACCTGCCAGCCCCGAATGCTGTGTCTTTCCTGAAACCTCTACCATGGCCCCATTCACAGCCCTACTAACCCTGGAGCTGCACGCTCCTTTAGGCATTCAAAAACTCCGACATGCATCTTAGCAGCTCTCTAGCCATTTTCAAAGATTCAAGCCTCAAAACTGCAAAGGTTCCGGCCCTGCTCCCAGGCGACACCTGCCATCTCCGAATGCTGTGTCTTTCCTGAAACCTCTACCATGGCCCCGTTCACAGCCCTACTAACCCTGGAGCTGCACGCTCCTTAGGCATCCAAAAACTGCGACGTGCGACGAAGCACATCGCTGTCCATCGCCCACCTCCGGCCATCAAAACTGCAGACGTCTGGGCCCTGTGCCCAGGCGAAACCTGCCAGTTCGAATGCTGTGTCTTTCCTGAAACCTCTACCATGGCCCCATTCACAGCCCTACCAAACCTGGATCTGCAGGCTCCTTTAGGCATCCAAAAAGTGCAACGTGCATCTTAGCAGCTCTCTAGCCATTTTCGAGACAAAAGCCTCAAAAGTGCAGACGTCTGGGTCCTGTGCCCAGGTGAAACCTGCCAGCCCCGAATGCTGTGTCTTTCCTGAAACCTCTACCACGGCCCCATTCACAGCCCTAACCAACCCTGGAGCTGCACGCTCCTTCAGGCATCCAAAAACTCCGACATGCATCTTAGCAGCTCTCTAGCCATTTTCGAGATTCAAGCCTCAAAACAGTAAAGGTCCGGGCCTTGCGCCCATGCGAAACCTGCCAGGCCCAAAAGCTGTGTTTTTCCTGAAACCTCTCCCATGGCCCCATTCACAGCCCTACTAACCCTGGAGCTGCACGCTCCTTCAGGCATTCAAAAACTCCGACATGCATCTTAGCAGCTCTCTAGCCATTTTCAAAGATTCAAGCCTCAAAACTGCAAAGGTTCCGGCCCTGCTCCCAGGCGACACCTGCCATCTCCCAATGCTGTGTCTTTCTGAAACCTCTACCATGGGCCCATTCACAGCCCTACTAACCCTGGAGCTGCACGCTCCTTCAGGCATCCAAAAACTCCGACATGCATCTCAGCAGCTCTCTAGCCATTTTCAAAGATTCAAATTCAGAACTGTAAATGTCTGGGCCCTGCGCCCAGGTGAAACTTGCCAGCCCCGAATGCTGTGTCTTTCCTGAAACCTCTACCATGGCCCCATTCACAGCCCTAACCAACCCTGGAGCTGCACGCTCCTTCAGGCATCCAAAAACTGCTTCGTGCGACAGAGGGGTTCGCTGTCCATCGCCCACCTCCGGCCATCAAAACTGCAAACATTCCGGCCCTGCTCCCAGGTGACACCTGCCATGTGGGAATGCTCTGTCTTTCCTGAAACCTCTACCATGGCCCTGTTCAGAGCCCTACTAACCCTGGAGTTGCAGGCTCCTTTAGGCATCCAAAAACTGCATCGTAGCATCTCTCTAGCCATTTTCGAGACAGAAGACTCAAAACTGTAAACGCCCGGGCCCTGCGCCCAGGTGAAACTTGCCAGCCCCGAATGCTGTGTCTTTCCTGAAACCTCTACCATGGCCCCTTTCATAGCCCTAACCAACCCTGGAGCTGCACGCTCCTTCAGGCATCCAAAAACTGCTTCGTGCGACAGAGGGGTTCGCTGTCCATCGCCCACCTCCGGCCATCAAAACTGCAAACATTCCGGCCCTGCTCCCAAGCGACACCTGCCATGTCGGAATGCTCTGTCTTTCCTGAAACCTCTACCATGGGCCCCATTCACAACCCTACTAACCCTGGAGCTGCACGCTCCTTTAGGCATCCAAAAACTGCGACGTGCGACGAAGCACATCGCTGTCCATCGCCCACCTCCGGCCATCAAAACTGCAGATGACTGGGCCCTGTGCCCAGGAGAAACCTGTCATCCCCGAATGCTGTGTCTTTCCTGAAACCTCTACCATGGGCCCATTCACAGCCCTACTAACCCTGGAGCTGCAGGATCCTTTAGGCATCCATAAACTGCGACGTCTTGTCTTAGGAGCTCTCTAGCCACTTTCGAGATTCAAGCTTCAGAACTGTAAACATCCGGGCCCTGCTCCCAGGAGAAACCTGCCAGCCCGAATGCTGTGTCTTTCCTGAAACCTCTACCATGGCCCCATTCACAGCCCTACTAACCCTGGAGCTGCACGCTCCTTTAGGCATCCAAAAACTCCGACATGCGTCTTAGCAGCTCTCTAGCCATTTTCAAGATTCAAGCCTCAAAACTGCAAAGGTTCCGGCCCTGCTCCCAGGCGACACCTGCCATCTCCGAATGCTGTGTCTTTCCTGAAACCTCTACCATGGCCCCATTCACAGCCCTACTAACCCTGGAGCTGCACGCTCCTTAGGCATCCAAAAACTCCGACATGCATCTTAACAGCTCTCTAGCCATTTTCAAAGATTCAAGCCTCAAAACTGCAAAGGTTCCGGCCCTGCTCCCAGGCGACACCTGCCATCTCCGAATGCTGTGTCTTTCCTGAAACCTCTACCATGGCCCCGTTCACAGCCCTACTAACCCTGGAGCTGCACGCTCCTTAGGCATCCAAAAACTGCGACGTGCGACGAAGCACATCGCTGTCCATCGCCCACCTCCGGCCATCAAAACTGCAGACGTCTGGGCCCTGTGCCCAGGCGAAACCTGCCAGTTCGAATGCTGTGTCTTTCCTGAAACCTCTACCATGGCCCCATTCACAGCCCTACCAAACCTGGATCTGCAGGCTCCTTTAGGCATCCAAAAAGTGCAACGTGCATCTTAGCAGCTCTCTAGCCATTTTCGAGACAAAAGCCTCAAAAGTGCAGACGTCTGGGTCCTGTGCCCAGGTGAAACCTGCCAGCCCCGAATGCTGTGTCTTTCCTGAAACCTCTACCACGGCCCCATTCACAGCCCTAACCAACCCTGGAGCTGCACGCTCCTTCAGGCATCCAAAAACTCCGACATGCATCTTAGCAGCTCTCTAGCCATTTTCGAGATTCAAGCCTCAAAACAGTAAAGGTCCGGGCCTTGCGCCCATGCGAAACCTGCCAGGCCCAAAAGCTGTGTCTTTCCTGAAACCTCTCCCATGGCCCCATTCACAGCCCTACTAACCCTGGAGCTGCACGCTCCTTCAGGCATTCAAAAACTCCGACATGCATCTTAGCAGCTCTCTAGCCATTTTCAAAGATTCAAGCCTCAAAACTGCAAAGGTTCCGGCCCTGCTCCCAGGCGACACCTGCCATCTCCCAATGCTGTGTCTTTCTGAAACCTCTACCATGGGCCCATTCACAGCCCTACTAACCCTGGAGCTGCACGCTCCTTCAGGCATCCAAAAACTCCGACATGCATCTCAGCAGCTCTCTAGCCATTTTCAAGATTCAAGCTTCAGAACTGTAAATGTCTGGGCCCTGCGCCCAGGTGAAACTTGCCAGCCCCGAATGCTGTGTCTTTCCTGAAACCTCTACCATGGCCCCATTCACAGCCCTAACCAACCCTGGAGCTGCACGCTCCTTCAGGCATCCAAAAACTGCTTCGTGCGACAGAGGGGTTCGCTGTCCATCGCCCACCTCCGGCCATCAAAACTGCAAACATTCCGGCCCTGCTCCCAGGTGACACCTGCCATGTGGGAATGCTCTGTCTTTCCTGAAACCTCTACCATGGCCCTGTTCAGAGCCCTACTAACCCTGGAGTTGCAGGCTCCTTTAGGCATCCAAAAACTGCATCGTAGCATCTCTCTAGCCATTTTCGAGACAGAAGACTCAAAACTGTAAACGCCCGGGCCCTGCGCCCAGGTGAAACTTGCCAGCCCCGAATGCTGTGTCTTTCCTGAAACCTCTACCATGGCCCCTTTCACAGCCCTAACCAACCCTGGAGCTGCACGCTCCTTCAGGCATCCAAAAACTGCGACATGCGACAGAGGGCTCTCTGTCCATCGCCCACCTCCGGCCTCAAAACTGCAAAGGTTCCGGCCCTGCTCCCAGGCGACACCTGCCATCTCGGAATGCTGTGTCTTTCCTGAAACCTCTACCATGGGCCCCATTCACAGCCCTACTAACCCTGGAGCTGCACGCTCCTTTAGGCATCCAAAAACTGCGACGTGCGACGAAGCACATCGCTGTCCATCGCCCACCTCCGGCCATCAAAACTGCAGATGACTGGGCCCTGTGCCCAGGAGAAACCTGTCATCCCCGAATGCTGTGTCTTTCCTGAAACCTCTACCATGGGCCCATTCACAGCCCTACTAACCCTGGAGCTGCAGGATCCTTTAGGCATCCATAAACTGCGACGTCTTGTCTTAGGAGCTCTCTAGCCACTTTCGAGATTCAAGCTTCAGAACTGTAAACATCCGGGCCCTGCTCCCAGGAGAAACCTGCCAGCCCTGAATGGCTATTCTTTCCTGAAACCTCTACCATGGCCCCATTCACAGCCCTACTAACCCTGGAGCTGCACGCTCCTTTAGGCAT
>NW_026561996.1:0-12821 GCF_028858705.1 Grus americana
GTAAGCAGGGACGCCTTCCACTAGACCAGGCTGCCGAAAGCCCCGTCCAACTTGGCCTTTGGCAGAGGACAGCACCACTCTGGTGTGGGAGGTGAGTGCTGGTGGGACTGGGATTCCCGGTGCTTGTGGCTGCTGGGGGACGTGGTCCCAGGCAGTAGGAGCCACCTGAGGAGGGGGCCGCACAGGCAGGAACAACCAGCTGCACAAAGGGGACAAGGCAGCCTGTGCCTGGCCCAGGAGGCCTTTGTGGAGCCGCAGCTGGACCCAAGTCAGTAGTGCCAGAGGGCTGCTAAATAAGCTAACAAAGCTCAGGCTGTAGCAGCAGGAGCAGCAGAGGTCACTATGCAGAGTGATCCCAACACCATGATGGCACCAGCTGGAGAAATGTGCTCAGCAGTGGGTATGGTGCCCTCTAGGAGGGAGCAAATCTGAGGACAACTGAGAAGGAGTGAGGAAAATAGGAAGGAATGCGAGGTGTGTGCTCAGCCGGAAGGAGCTGGCTGGTGGCAGCCGCAGGAGACATGAAGGGAGGCAAGGGCAAGGTTGGAAGGAGATGATGATCCACTTCTTCTCTGCACTGAACAAGAGAGAGTGGGGTTATGTTGCAGTGAGATGTCGATCAGGCCTAACTCTGGCTCGCCAATCGTGCTTAACCTGGTGGTATGGTGGTCCGGCCGGTGCCTCCCCCCTGCTGTCCTCTGGCCTGACACGGGCAGGCACCTGGGGAAGTCAGTGGATGAGATGGTTTGCCATCACCCCGAGGTGCCATCTCCCCCTCTGCCCGTAACCTGCCTGGGACTGGGCGCACCCTTGAGGATAAGGCAGCAGCTCCAAAGCCCCGTTGCTGGGTGGCCCCTGGGACAGCAGTAGAGGTTTGTCCTCGCAGACGGGCTTTGCTGCACGTGCATCGGAGGTCTGGGCCACCCCTGCTCCTACGGAAGGACCACCCGGTCGTGGTGGGAAAACGGCGTTACCCGGCCGGGGTGAAGAGCACACGGCGGCCGTGGCGGCGGGAGGACGGAGCGCTGCTGCCACCCGGTGGCCGGGGCCCGGGCGGCACCTCGGAGGTGGCGGGGCAGAGAGCGCGGGCGAGGTGGGAGGGAGCCCAGCCGCCTTCCCAGCGGGGCCGCCGGCTCCCCAGGCCGGCACAGGCAGGGCAGCAGGGATGGGAGAGGGCGAGGTGCCGCTGCCGTCTCACCTGGGCTCTGCTGGTGGTCTGCCCTTGTCCTTCCCATCAAGCTGCCAGTCTTCTGTTCCATGTGGGCCCCACAGCCCAGAGTTCACGTGGTCCTGGAGAATTTTACCTTTGGGCTGTTTACAGGGGGAAGGGGAGAAACTGAGAGACAGACCCGGTCCATCTAGCAACCTGCAGGGTTGCTAAAGTCCAGCAAAACCTGGAAGTATAGGAGTGAAACCCTCGAAGCGTCCCACAGAGCTCAGCTGCTGGATTGCACCCCAGTCAGGGGGAGCAAGTGTCTGAGGTAGGCTGGACCCAGATTGCTAAGGGGTTTGAGCGCCAACCTCGTGGGATGCATCCAGAAAGTCAGAAAAGGTCCGTGATGCTCCGGGTGAGCTTTCCCAAACAGGGCAGCCCTGTGCCAGTTTGTAGCCAAGAGGCACGTGCTGCCCAGCAAAGCTAGGTGGTCACAACAGTGAGTTTAAGAGCTTTACTAAACTCGTAAGCGTGTAATTGGCGTGCTGGTGCATCTAAAGTGGGAATACCAGCAGGAACGCAAGTTCAGGAGGAAGGGAGGAATGCCACAACAAATGCCTTCTTTTCCTAGTCCCCCGTTATATGAATTACGGTATTCCCTCAGGAAGGTGTGTGTAGTGATGCTGTTTTCCATCGCGCCTGCTCCTGTTAACAAAGCTGATGGAAAGTCCCATCTCCTCTCGCACTTCTAAAGCTTCCTGTTATTTTTTCCTGTGCGCTAGCACAACTTTCACCAGCTTCGGCCTGTATTGTCTTGTGAGCTGCTTCTCTTCAACTAGCTCTTCCTACTTCTGCGGATTTAAACTGCTCCTTACACTACCTTATCATAGAAGCATACCGAGTGCTAGTAGGGAAGGCCTCTTTGGGACTAAAGAAACAAGGTATTGACTTCTTGGATGCGGACCTCTTCCTGTTGGGCTTGAGCTATAGGAAGGCAGACTACGTTGGCCAGAAACCTGGTGGGCCGGGAGGTCTTCCTTGCTCGGCTCTCTTTGCCTGCCATAGGTCGTCCAGCCAAGTTTCTTCACCTCTGTGCCTTTTATTTTCTTGCCTATTCATGTAACTTGCAAGTCCTCGAAGGGAACGGGCTATGCGGAGGCTAAGGCAAGGCCTTGATGGTGTAATGATTTTCTCTAGTTGTATAACCCTCCACTTACTGGCTGGCTCTTCACTTTGTGCAGAGATATTGAGGGAAAGCAGCAAGCGGTCTGTCTGACTAGTCGGTGGCTAGGCTGACGGGTTCAGAGGAACAGGCCTTCCAAGCAGGTGTTTAAAACCCAGCCTGTGCCTTTTCAGGAGCAAACCAAGGAGTGGTCAGCATCCCTTCCTCTCATCACACTTATTCAACACGACCTTGCAACCTGCCATATTCCCAGGGGTATTACGGAGGGCCTCGCCTGCATCTGGCAGACAGCTGGGCTGGGGAAGAAATCTTCCATCTCTGAGTCCTGCTTTGTCTTTGCAGGGACACCGGCAGGTGTTTTTTGTGGTACGCCCTGGGACACAGGCTGTGTGCGCCTCTCTCTCTGCTGGCTGTGCTAAGTCTGGGTCAAAGGAGCAGCCTGTAACCAAACACCGTGCCAGTGGCACTGACAACACCCCAGCCTACGGGAAGCTGCTCTTTGAGCACCTTGAGGGAAGCTGTTTGCCTCTCTAAGCCTGGGTCAGCTCTGGGAGTGAACTGCTGCTTGATTGCCACCTCAGAGCCAGTTGCATTGCAGAGGAGGAAGTACCTTTTGCTTTCAAGCCAGGCCCCTTAGGGCACTTGTGCTTCTTCAGGTGTGGTGCCCACCTGGGTGTTCATCCCTGCCCAAGGTGCTTCAAAGACTGACTTTCCTCTCCATAATGCCAGTACAACGTTCACGCAGACAGCTCCTAGGAGCACAGAGCATGCTTGCTGCAGAGATGCTGCATCAGAGCTGTTAGCCAGATTCTGGTTCTTGCACTGCCATGATGTCACATCAGGGCTCACCAAGGCTGGACCAGCCCTGCTGGAATCGGGGCTGCAAGGGCTGTGCAGCTGCTGGAGGGTCATCAGCATAGGAGTGCTCAAGGCCCTGAGCAGCTGGTGGGAGCCGCGGGGCATAGACGGTCCCATCCTAGACCCCCATTCGCTTTGGCCAACTGAGACTGCCGTGCTGAACATCCTGCGTAAAACCAGGGGGAAAGATGCCCACCAGGCCTCAAATTCACAGAGACAATGTGATTGGAAGTGCAGGCTTTAATGCTTGTTAGCTGATATGGAACTCAACAGAAGATATTGTAGTAGGGCTGTGTGTGTACACGCGCGCGCACAGACGTGTGTGTATGTATTGCAATGGCAGTTTAAGAAAACAACATCCTGCAGAGCAATAGTGAAAGATGTTAATCATAAAAATAATACTAAACAGATGACGACTATTTAGTTGTTATATTCCGAAAAGAGGAAAAATGGTCATTGTCTTGTAAAGGACCTTGTAACTTTCTCCTCCACCTGCTTCCTTCTGCTGAGCCAGAGTTGCAACATTCCCTGTGAGTTTGCAGCCAGGCAGTGAAGCCCCCACTGAGGGCCACCGCACAGGTGTATGAAAGCAAGAGAGCTCTCCAACCTGTTAGGAAATATGTAAGTGTTAGTAAATATATATTTATAGACATACAAATATTTATGGAGACTTATTGCTAAGTTGTACAACACGGTAACAAGTTTCTGTAGCTGAATTTCAAGCTGTGCTTGTCTAAGATGCACTTCTTCTCCACAGATAAAGCTATCTGGATGGACTGGGGACGTGTAGGAGTGCTTACTGACACAGTTCCTATGGCTGGGTCTGCAGATAGCAGCTTTCACCTTCCGTGCTGGTTCCTCAACAAGTCTCTCATGAGATGGTTGGGTACGTTAGCCTCTGCACATTCTTAGGATGAGAACGCTGTCAAGTAATTTGAACGCAGAGTGCATCCACTGGTGTGATGCTAAAATTGAGATAGCCAGGGAAAACTTGATTTAAATGAAAAGTAATGAAAACACATCTATGTCAATACACTGTGCCGGGAGAATTTTAAAAATGCAGCATAAACAGCGTACTCAGTAGCAAGGTACTCTGCTTGGAAGTCTGCTTTTTTCTTCTGATGTTTAACAGCTGATTAGCACTGCCCCCCCCCCCCCAGTTTCCCATCCTCTCACCCTGATGCAATCCCCAGGGATAACCACCAGCTCTAGCTCAGCTCACGTTGTCTGGAAGAGGGAACCAAATGCTTGTGTATGAGTTGCATGGGAACCTGCTGAAAAAGGATTCTTGCCAAGAGAATGAGCATAGCATCATAAATAAGAAAATGGGAACTTGGGTGTAGAATTAGTTATTCATGGCTGTGTCTTTTTTGTGGGTTTTTTTTGTTGTTTGATTGGTTGGTTGGTTGGTTTTGGCTTTTGGGGGTTTTTGGGGGGCAGTTGGGTTTTTTTGTTGTTTTAACTGCAGCAAAGAGTGCCTACAGTATATTGTGTAGTGCCATAACTTTGTTGTGCAAGGTTTCTCAAGAATGAGGCACCTGGGAAACCTTAAACCTCCGAGATGATCATTAAGCTGCTGGAAGAAAATGAAACGGACTGTTCAAAATCCAGATAGAAGCTGGTTTGTTATAGAGCGGGACACTTCAGTCCTGGTCCTCCAGCAAGAGGTTAGAGGTAGGGGTGGGGAAGCGAGGACCTTTGGAGCTGAGCTTCCAGTCCTGCTGAGCGCAGAGAGTTAGTCTGTAACTGGTGTCCCAGCATCATCTCTAACTGATAACAAAAGTTCTCCTCAGAGGTGCTTCGGCAGTGGCTGGTGAGCTCCTGGAGAGGCTGCCCTATTGGGTTTGGCAAGCAGATTTACCTCCAGTGTCTCAACGAGTGTCTGCTCTTTATTAAGTGATTGAACTTTTTCCTAACGGTGAAATCGAAATGCTTTGTACTTCTAATTCGGTGCTTGATACTGCTGGCTTGGGGAATTTATGAACTCTTTGGTGCTCTCTTCTCCTTACACTAAGGCTTGAAGAGCGGGACGTTGTCTAAAGGTATGCGTGCTTGGCACTGCAACCAGCAAATGGGATTTTTTTGATGATTTGAGCTAAAGCAGCAGAAAGGATGCAGTCCTCTAATCTGCGAGGTGGAAATGACACGAAATCGGCTGTGTCGTGTTGTCCTGCGACCCTCTCCTGTCACAGCGATGGAGGTGGCGGAGCCCTCAAGCCCAGGCTGTCCCCGGGCTGCCTCTGCGCGAGCGGGACAGCGGCGCTCTGCAGCTGCCGGCGCGTGGCGCGGCATCCCGGCGGTCCCGGGGCGGGAGGCGGGAGGCGGGACCCGGGACCCGGTGCCGGGTTCGGACGAGATTGGCTCGTACAGCGGGATGGGCGGGGACGCGCTCCACAGGCGCGTGCCGCGTGGGCTCAGTAGCGCGTGCTAGCGGGTGCGTTGTCAGAGGCAGGGCGCAGCAGCAGGAGGTGTGAAGTGTGGTGGGGCAGAGGGTAAGCGAGGGGCTGGCGGGTGAACACTGAGGTGATGTGGTGGGGCCACCCTGATACCGGGTGAGGGGGGAGGCTGGAGGGTGAGGGACAAGGTGGTTTGGGAAGGAGGAAGGCGAGGGGCAGCCATCCGGCGGGCACGACGGGGGGATGCCGAGGTGCCTCGGCAGCCGCACCACCACGGCCCCGGGCGGGGGAGGGACCGGGACGAGGCGGGCAACACGAGCGCGGCTTTGAGGAGAGCCCCGGGCTGACGGTTTGGCAGGGCTCAGATGCGGGCGGTGGGGCTGAGGGTGAAGCCCACGAGGACGCCAGGGCAGAGGAAGGAAAGTGAGTGTGAGGGGACAGCGCCGGGTCGGGAAGGTAAAGGCTGAAGCGGCGCAGGGCGAAGACAGCGCCGCTGTTGGGCCGTTGAAGCGGGCGAAGGGCAGCGGCTGCAGCACCTCAGAGAGGGGACGGCGCCGAGTGGGCTTCAGCGGGAAAGGCTGAGGGACCTCGGTGGCGGGGGGGGGCGGGACACGGCACCGGGGGGGTTCTTCAGCGATAACTATAGAGGGACCTCGGGGGAGGGGGGGACGTCACCGGGGGCCGCATCGGATGGAAAGGCTGAGGTACCTCGGGAGGGAACGGCACTGGGGGGACCTTCAGCGGTAAATGCCGAGGGACCTCGGGGGAGCAGGGGGGGACGATACCGGGGGCTGCTTCGGCGGGAAAGGCTGAGGTACCTCGGGAGTGAACGGCGCCGGGGGGGGGGGCGGGGGGCGGGGGGGGGGGCTTTCAGCGGTAAATGCTGAGGGTCCTCGGGGCGAGGACGATACCGGGGGCTGCTTCGGCGGGAAAGGCTGAGGTACCTCGGAAGGAAACGGCGCCGGGGGGACCTTCAGCGGTAAATGCCGAGGGACCTCGGGGGAGGGGGGGGACGGCCCGGGGGGGGCTTCGGCGGGAAAGGCTGAGGTACCTCGGGAGGGAACGGCGCCGGGGGGGGGGGGGGGCCTTCAGCGGTAAATGCTGAGGGTCCTCGGGGCGAGGACGATACCGGGGGATGCTTCGGCGGGAAAGGCTGAGGTACCTCGGAAGGAAACGGCGCCGGGGGGGGGGGCCTTCAGCGGTAAATGCCGAGGGACCTCGGGGGAGGGGGGGGGACGGCCCGGGGGGGGCTTCGGCGGGAAAGGCTGAGGTACCTCGGGAGGGAACGGCGCCGGGGGGACCTTCAGCGGTAAATGCCGAGGGACCTCGGGGGGGGCGGGGGGGACGACAGTGGGACGGCGACGGCACCGGGGGCCGCTTCGGCGGGAAAGGCTGAGGTACCTCGGGAGGGAACGGCACCGGGGGCCCTTGAGCGGTAAATGCTGAGGGTCCTCCGGGCGAAGACGATACCGGGGGATGCTTCGGCGGGAAAGGCTGAGGTACCTCGGAGGGGAACGGCGCCGGGGGAGTTTCAGTGGTAAATGCTGAGGGACCTTGGGGGAGGGGGGGGGGGTGCGCTACCGGGGGCCGCTTCGGAGGGAAAGGCTGAGGTACTCGGAGGGGAAGGGCACCGGGGGGCCTTGGGAAGGGGACAATATCGGGGGATGCTTCAGCGGGAAAGGCTGAGGTACCTCGGGGGAGGGGGCCTGGCACGGAGGCCACCTCGGTGGAAAATGCTGTGCTACCTCAGGGAGAGGATGTCATCGGAGCGGGGGGGGATTCAGTGAGAAACGCTGAGGGACTTCAGAGAAGAGAAGACACTGAAACATGTCACATGGATCAAGAGTGTGTTTAGGACAGAAAACTCTTCCGTGAAACATCCATGCAAAGTGAGGGAGAATGGCAAAAATCTTATCAGGCCTCCAAGGATGCCTGCAAGCTTGGGACAGGGCTGTTGAGGTTGTTAATCCTGTCCTAAATACTTCTCTCTCCCTCTCTTTCTCTCTTTCCCCAGCAGCACCTGACTGGACAGAAAAGCAAGCGCACAAGAAGATCCTGCGCCAGAACCCAGATAAAATTTCTTACTCTCCGCTTCAGAGACCTGCAGAACCGTTCCCGTCTTGCCTTTAAAAAGGCCTCTGCTTATACCCTTCTCCCAGGGAGAACACAGATCCCCCAATAAAATGCTGTATTAAGCCATAGGGTGTACACTGCAACTTCCAAGCCCACCTCTGCATTAACTCACACCGACAATATTGCGCTGCACATGCAATTTTAACTTTGCGCTAGTTGTTGCAATGTTTGGCTTTGGTGACGACAGTGTGTGTTTGTCAGCAGTTAGTGTAGGGTGGAATCTTCAGGTGAAGTTTTTTGTGTTGGAGTTCGTTGGTGTTGGCGTATTATTGCGGAAGTTGCGGTGCAGGTGTTTGATGTCAGAGTATTATTGCAGGATGAGTGGCTTTGTGAAGGCTTGTCTATGAGATTCATAGTAGGGAGAGCAGTTTAGAGCGAAGGATGAGATGTGGAGAGTTTGTAGGTAGGTTTTGGAGAGTTGTCAGTTGAAGTGTTGGACAGGTACGAGTTAGGTGTAGGGTAAGGGCTGAAGTTGACTTTGCCTGTGCGGTGCAATTGGATTGGTGTGGAAAGCTAATGGGAAGGGGGCTTTTGCAAGTGACACTACACCTCAATATCCCACTGGCAGCTCTAGAAATTTTCCTGCTGCCTGGCTGGTCTGAGGAGCGTTGTGCATGGCTAATGGAGCGATGCACGGCAAGGTTGGATCTCCAAAAATTTTAAGGCCACAGGCAAAGGTTTTGGAAATTACTGGAGCTGGATAGAAAATATATATAAGACATTAAATTGGGGGTCAACTTGCAGTCAAGAGTGATGAAGAAAGAAGAGGAAAGTGGATGAGGCGCGAGTCAAGACTAATTAGGTAAGATGAAGACGGAGGTAGACCTTCATGTCAAGACTGATGAAGAAAGTAGAGGAAAGTGGTAGGCCTTCAAGAGAAGAATGTGGACCTCCGAGTCAAGAGGGATGAAGAAAGAAGACGACGGATGTGGACCTTCGAGTCAAGAGGGATGAAGAAAGAAGACGACGGAGGTGGACCTTCGAGTCAAGAGGGATGAAGAAAGAAGACGACAGATGTGGACCTTCGAGTCAAGAGGTACGAAGAAAGAAGACGATGGATGTGGACCTTCAAGTCAAGAGGGATGAAGAAAGAAGAGGATGGATGTGGACCTTCGAGTCAAGAGGGATGAAGAAAGAAGACGATGGATGTGGACCTTCGAGTCAAGAGGGATGAAGAAAGAAGATGACGGATGTGGACCTTCGAGTCAAGAGGTACGAAGAAAGAAGACGACAGATGTGGACCTTCGAGTCAAGAGGTACGAAGAAAGAAGACGACGGATGTGGACCTTCGAGTCAAGAGGTACAAAGAAAGAAGACAAGGGATGTGGACCTTCGAGTCAAGAGGGATGAAGAAAGAAGACGATGGATGTGGACCTTGAGTCAAGAGGGATGAAGACAGAAGACGATGGATGTGGACCTTGAGTCAAGAGGGATGAAGAAAGAAGACGATGGATGTGGACCTTGAGTCAAGAGGGATGAAGACAGAAGACGATGGATGTGGACCTTCGAGTCAAGAGAGAGGAAGAAAGAAGACGACAGCTGTGGACCTTGGAGTCAAGAGGTACGAAGAAAGAAGACGACAGATGTGGACCTTCGAGTCAAGAGGGATGAAGAAAGAAGACGACGGATGTGGACCTTCGAGTCAAGAGGTACGAAGAAAGAAGACGACGGATGTGGACCTTCGAGTCAAGAGGTACGAAGAAAGAAGACGATGGATGTGGACCTTCGAGTCAAGAGGGATGAAGAAAGAAGAGGATGGATGTGGACCTCCGAGTCAAGAGGGATGAAGAAAGAAGACGACGGATGCGGACCTTCGAGTCAAGAGGTACGAAGAAAGAAGACGACGGATGTGGACCTTCGAGTCAAGAGGTACGAAGAAAGAAGACGACGGATGTGGACCTTCGAGTCAAGAGGTACGAAGAAAGAAGATGACGGATGTGGACCTTCGAGTCAAGAGGTACGAAGAAAGAAGACGACGGATGTGGACCTTGGAGTCAAGAGGGATGAAGAAAGAAGACGACGGATGCGGACCTTGGAGTCAAGAGGGATGAAGAAAGAAGACGACGGATGCGGACCTTCGAGTCAAGAGGGACGAAGAAAGAAGACGACGGATGTGGACATTCGAGTCAAGAGGTACGAAGAAAGAAGACAAGGGATGTGGACCTTCGAGTCAAGAGGGATGAAGAAAGAAGATGACGGATGTGGACCTTCGAGTCAAGATGTACGAAGAAAGAAGACGACAGATGTGGACCTTCGAGTCAAGAGGGATGAAGAAAGAAGACGACGGATGTGGACCTTCGAGTCAAGAGGGATGAAGAAAGAAGACGAAGGATGTGGACCTTCGAGTCAAGAGCAAAGAAGAAAGAAGACGATGGATGTGGACCTTCGAGTCAAGAGTGATGAAAACAGAAGACGATGGATGTGGACCTTGGAGTCAAGAGGTACGAAGAAAGAAGATGACAGATGTGGACCTCCGAGTCAAGAGGAATGAAGAAAGAAGAGGAAGGTGGTGGACCTTCGAGTCAAGAGGGATGAAGAAAGAAGACGACGGGTGTGGACCTTCGAGTCAAGAGGGATGAAAACAGAAGACGACGGGTGTGGACCTCCGAGTCAAGAGGTACGAAGAAAGAAGACGACGGATCTGGACCTTCGAGTCAAGAGGGATGAAGAAAGAAGACGACGGATCTGGACATTGGAGTCAAGAGGGATGAAGAAAGAAGGGGATGGATGTGGACCTTCGAGTCAAGAGGGATGAAGAAAGAAGACGACGGAGGTGGACCTTCGAGTCAAGAGGTACGAAGAAAGAAGACGACGGGTGTGGACATTGGAGTCAAGAGGGATGAAGAAAGAAGAGGATGGATGGGGACCTTCGAGTCAAGAGGTACGAAGAAAGAAGACGACGGGTGTGGACCTTGGAGTCAAGAGGGATGAAGAAAGAAGACGACGGATGGGGACCTTCGAGTCAAGAGGGATGAAGAAAGAAAACGACGGATGTGGACCTTCGAGTCAAGAGCAAAGAAGAAAGAAGACGACGGATGTGGACCTTCGAGTCAAGAGCAAAGAAGAAAGAAGACGATGGATGTGGACCTTCGAGTCAAGAGCAAAGAAGAAAGAAGACGACGGATGTGGACCTTCGAGTCAAGAGCAAAGAAGAAAGAAGACGACGGATGTGGACCTTCGAGTCAAGAGCAAAGAAGAAAGAAGACGACGGATGTGGACCTTCGAGTCAAGAGCAAAGAAGAAAGAAGACGACGGATGTGGACCTTCGAGTCAAGAGGGATGAAGACAGAAGACGACGGATGTGGACCTCCGAGTCAAGAGGTACGAAGAAAGAAGAGGATGGATGTGGACCTCCGAGTCAAGAGGGATGAAGAAAGAAGAGGATGGATGTGGACCTTCGAGTCAAGAGGGACGAAGAAAGAAGACGACGGAGGTGGACCTTGGAGTCAAGAGGGATGAAGAAAGAAGAGGATGGAGGTGGACCTTCGAGTCAAGAGGGATGAAGAAAGAAGACGACGGATGTCGACCTTCGAGTCAAGAGGTATGAAGAAAGAAGACGACGGATGTGGACCTCCGAGTCAAGAGGTACGAAGAAAGAAGACGACGGAGGTGGACCTTCGAGTCAAGAGGGATGAAGAAAGAAGATGACGGATGTGGACCTTCGAGTCAAGAGCAAAGAAGAAAGAAGACGACGGATGTGGACCTTCGAGTCAAGAGGGATGAAGAAAGAAGACCACGGATGTGGACCTTGGAGTCAAGATGTACGAAGAAAGAAGACGACGGAGGTGGACCTTCGAGTCAAGAGGTACGAAGAAAGAAGTTGACGGAGGTAGACCTTCGAGTCAAGAGGTACGAAGAAAGAAGACGACGGATGTGGACCTTCGAGACAAGAGGTACGAAGAAAGAAGAAGATGGAGGTGGGCCTTCGAGTCAAGAGGTACGAAGAAAGAAGACGACGGAGGTGGACCTCTGAGTCAAGAGGTACGAAGAAAGAAGAGGATGGATGTGGACCTCCGAGTCAACAGGGATGAAGAACGAAGAAGAAGGTGGTGGAACTTCGAGTCAAGAGGGATGAAGAAAGAAGACGACGGAGGTGGACCTTCGAGTCAAGAAGGATGAATAAAGAAGAGCATGCTAATGGACGTTTGAGTCAAGAGGGATGAAGAAAGAAGACGATGGATGTGGACCTTCGAGTCAAGAGCAAAGAAGAAAGAAGACGATGGATGTGGACCTTCGAGTCAAGAGAGAGGAAGAAAGAAGACCACGGATGTGGACCTTCGAGTCAAGAGGTACGAAGAAAGAAGACGACGGATGTGGACCTTGGAGTCAAGAGGTACGAAGAAAGAAGACGACGGAGGTGGACCTTCGAGTCAAGAGGGATGAAGAAAGAAGACAAGGGATGTGGACCTTCGAGTCAAGAGGGATGAAGAAAGAAGACGACGGATGTTGACCTTCGAGTCAAGAGGGATGAAGAAAGAAGACGACGGATGTGGACCTTCGAGTCAAGAGGGATGAAGAAAGAAGAGGAAGGTGGTGGACCTTCGAGTCAACAGGGATGAAGAAAGAAGAGGAAGGTATTGGAACTTCGAGTCAAGAGGGATGAAGAAAGAAGAGGAAGGTGGTGGAACTTCGAGTCAAGAGGGATGAAGAAAGAAGAGGAAGGTGGAGGACCTTCGAGTCAAGAGGGATGAAGAAAGAAGAGGAAGGTATTGGAACTTCGAGTCAAGAGGGATGAAGAAAGAAGAGGAAGGTATTGGAACTTCGAGTCAAGAGGGATGAAGAAAGAAGAGGAAGGTGGGGGAACTTCGAGTCAAGAGGGATGAAGAAAGAAGACGACTGAGGTGGACCTTCGAGTCAAGAGGGATCAAGAAAGAAGAGGAAGGTGGTGGAACTTTGAGTCAAGAGTGTTGACGCCCTCCATGTAAGTCTGGGTGTAGCATTTGGTCTTGTGTCCTTTGGCTACCAGGCTGTCTTGCTAGCTTCTTGGTTGATGAGAGCGTGTGTTTTCAAATGGTCCTGTATCGTTGTCTTTTCACTCCCTAGAATTTTCCTTTGTGACATCCCAGCTTAAGTTCTTGGGAAATTCATGGTCCAGCCC
>NW_026561997.1:0-45184 GCF_028858705.1 Grus americana
ACACCTTTCTCATCTCGGATACCCATGGGGTTGGGGACATCAGCCTGACTCCAAAGCTGCATTCGCGTTAGGGTTAGGGTTAGGGTTAGGGTTGAGATATCCACAAAGCCTATAGGTTCAGGGACCTTGGGGCTGGAAAAGCATGCCAAGGGCAACACGGCACTGGACCAACAAAGCTTCCGACACACCTTTCTCATCTGGGATACCCATGGGGCTGGGGACATCAGCCTGACTCCAAAGCTGCATTCGCGTTAGGGTTAGGGTTAGGGTTAGGGTTAGGGTTAGGGTTAGGGTTGAGATAGCCACAAAGCCTAGAGATCCAGGGACCTTGGGGCTGGAAACAGCATGCCAAGGGGAACATGGCACTGGACCAACACAGCTTCCTACATGCCGTTCAAATCTGGGAATAGCCATGGTGCTGGAGACCTCAGCCAGAACCCCACAGTGCCATTATGGAAGGTTAGGGTTAGGGTTAGGGTTAGGGTTAGGGTTAGGGTTAGGGTTGAGATAGCCACAAAGCCTAGAGTTCCAGGGACCTTGGCGCTGGAAACAGCATGCCAAGGGGAACATGGCACTGGACCAACAAAGTTTCCTACATGCCGTTCAAATCTGGGAATAGCCATGGTGCTGGAGACCTCAGCCAGAACCCCACAGTGCCATTATGGAAGGTTAGGGTTATGTTTAGGGTTAGGGTTCTGATAGACACAAAGGCTAGAGTTCCAGGGACCTTAGGGCTGGAGACAGCATGCCAAGGGGAACATGGCACTGGACCAACAAAGCTTCTGACACACCTTTCTCATCTGGGATACCCATGGGGCTGGGGACATCAGCCTGACTCCAAAGCTGCATTCGCGTTAGGGTTAGGGTTAGGGTTAGGGTTAGGGTTAGGGTTAGGGTTAGGGTTAGGGTTAGTGTTGAGATAGCCACAAAGCCTACATGTCCAGAAGCCATGGGGCTGGAAACAGCATGCCAAGGGGAACACGGCACAGCACCAACAAAGCTTCCGACACACCTTTCTCATCTGGGATACCCATGGGGCTGGGGACATCAGCCTGACTCCAAAGCTGCATTCGCGTTAGGGTTAGGGTTAGGGTTAGGGTTAGGGTTAGGGTTGAGATAGCCACAAAGCCTAGAGTTCCAGGGACCTTGGGGCTGGAGACAGCATGCCAAGGGGAACATGGCACTGGACCAACAAAGCTTCTGACACACCTTTCTCATCTGGGATACCCATGGGGCTGGGGACATCAGCCTGACTCCAAAGCTGCATTCGCGTTAGGGTTAGGGTTAGGGTTAGGGTTAGGGTTAGGGTTGAGATAGCCACAAAGCCTACATGTCCAGAAGCCATGGGGCTGGAAAAGCATGCCAAGGGGAACATGGCACAGCAGCAACACAGCTTCCTACATGCCGTTCAAATCTGGGAATAGCCATGGTGCTGGAGACCTCAGCCAGAACCCCACAGTGCCATTATGGAAGGTTAGGGTTAGGTTTAGGGTTAGGGTTAGGGTTAGGGTTGAGATAGCCACAAAGCCTAGAGTTCCAGGGACCTTGGGGCTGGAGACAGCATGCCAAGGGGAAAACGGCACAGCACCAACAAAGCTTCTGACACACCTTTCTCATCTGGGATACCCATGGGGCTGGGGACATCAGCCTGACTCCAAAGCTGCATTCGCGTTAGGGTTAGGGTTAGGGTTAGGGTTAGGGTTGAGATAGCCACAAAGCCTACAGGTCCAGGGACCTTGGGGCTTGAAAAGGCATGCCAAGGGGAACACGGCACTGGACCAACACAGCTTCCTACATGCCGTTCAAATCTGGGAATAGCCATGGTGCTGGAGACCTCAGCCAGAACCCCACGGTGCCATTATGGAAGGTTAGGGTTAGGGTTAGGGTTAGGGTTAGGGTTAGGGTTAGGGTTGAGATAGCCACAAAGCCTACAGTTCCAGGGACCTTGGGGCTGGAAAAGGCATGCCAAGGGGAACACGGCACTGGACCAACAAAGCTTCCTACACACCTTTCTCATCTGGGATACCCATGCGGCTGGGGACATCAGCCTGACTCCAAAGCTGCATTCGCGTTAGGGTTAGGGTTAGGGTTAGGGTTAGGGTTAGGGTTGAGATAGCCACAAAGCCTACATGTCCAGAAGCCATGGGGCTGGAAACAGCATGCCAAGGGGAACACGGCACAGCACCAACAAAGCTTCCTACACACCTTTCTCATCTGGGATACCCATGGGGCTGGGGACATCAGCCTGACTCCAAAGCTGCATTCGCGTTAGGGTTAGGGTTAGGGTTAGGGTTAGGGTTAGGGTTAGGGTTGAGATAGCCACAAAGCCTATATGTTCAGGGACCTTGGGGCTGGAAACAGCATGCCAAGGGGAACACGGCACAGCACCAACAAAGCTTCTGACACACCTTTCTCATCTGGGATACCCATGGGGCTGGGGACATCAGCCTCACTCCAAAGCTGCATTCGCGTTAGGGTTAGGGTTAGGTTTAGGGTTAGGGTTAGGGTTAGGGTTAGGGTTGAGATAGCCACAAAGCCTACATGTCCAGAAGCCATGGGGCTGGAAAAGCATGCCAAGGGGAACATGGCACAGCAGCAACACAGCTTCCTACATGCCGTTCAAATCTGGGAATAGCCATGGTGCTGGAGACCTCAGCCAGAACCTCATGGTGCCATTATAGAAGGTTAGGGTTAGGGTTAGGGTTAGGGTTAGGGTTAGGGTTAGGGTTAGGGTTGAGATAGCCACAAAGCCTAGAGTTCCAGGGACCTTGGGGCTGGAGACAGCATGCCAAGGGGAACACGGCACAGCACCAACAAAGCTTTTGACACACCTTTCTCATCTGGGATACCCATGGGGCTGGGAACATCAGCCTGACTCCAAAGCTGCATTTGGGTTAGGGTTAGGGTTAGGGTTAGGGTTGAGATAGCCAGAAAGACCAGAGTTCCAGGGACTTTGGGGCTGGAAACAGCATGCCAAGGGGAACATGGCACAGCACCAACAAAGCTTCCGACACACCTTTCTCATCTGGGATACCCATGGGGCTGGGGACATCAGCCTGACTCCAAAGCTGCATTTGCGTTAGGGTTAGGGTTAGGGTTAGGGTTAGGGTTGAGATAGCCACAAAGCCTATAGGTTCAGGGACCTTGGGGCTGGAAAAGCATGCCAAGGGCAACACGGCAGTGGACCAACAAAGCTTCTGACACACCTTTCTCATCTGGGATACCCATGCGGCTGGGGACATCAGCCTGACTCCAAAGCTGCATTCACGTTAGGGTTAGGGTTAGGGTTAGGGTTAGGGTTGAGATAGCCACAAAGCCTAGAGATCCAGGGACCTTGGGGATGGAAACAGCATGCCAAGGGTAACATGGCACTGGACCAACACAGCTTCCTACATGCTGTTCAAATCTGGGAATAGCCATGGTGCTGGAGACCTCAGCCAGAACCCCACAGTGCCATTATGGAAGGTTAGGGTTAGGGTTAGGGTTAGGGTTAGGGTTGAGATAGCCACAAAGCCTACATGTCCAGAAGCCATGGGGCTGGAAAAGGCATGCCGAGGGGAACACGGCACAGCACCAACACAGCTTCCTACATGCCATTCAAATCTGGGAATAGCCATGGTGCTGGAGACCTCAGCCAGAACCCCACAGTGCCATTATGGAAGGTTAGGGTTAGGGTTAGGGTTAGGGTTAGGGTTAGGGTTGAGATAGCCACAAAGCCTAGAGTTCCAGGGACCTTGGGGCTGGAGACAGCATGCCAAGGGGAACATGGCACAGCACCAACAAAGCTTCTGACACACCTTTCTCATCTGGGATACCCATGGGGCTGGGGACATCAGCCTGACTCCAAAGCTGCATTCGCGTTAGGGTTAGGGTTAGGGTTAGGGTTAGGGTTGAGATAGCCACAAAGCCTATAGGTCCAGGGACCTTGGGGCTGGAAAAGGCATGCCAAGGGGAACACGGCACAGCAGCAACACAGCTTCCTACATGCCGTTCAAATCTGGGAATAGCCATGGTGCTGGAGACCTCAGCCAGAACCCCACGGTGCTTTTATGGAAGGTTAGGGTTAGGGTTGAGATAGCCACAAAGCCTACAGTTCCAGGGACCTTGGGGCTGGAAAAGGCATGCCAAGGGGAACACGGCACTGGACCAACAAAGCTTCTGACACACCTTTCTCATCTGGGATACCCATGGGGCTGGGAACATCAGCCTGACTCCAAAGCTGCATTTGGGTTAGGGTTAGGGTTAGGGTTAGGGTTGAGATAGCCAGAAAGACCAGAGTTCCAGGGACTTTGGGGCTGGAAACAGCATGCCAAGGGGAACATGGCACAGCACCAACAAAGCTTCCGACACACCTTTCTCATCTGGGATACCCATGGGGCTGGGGACATCAGCCTGACTCCAAAGCTGCATTTGCGTTAGGGTTAGGGTTAGGGTTAGGGTTAGGGTTGAGATAGCCACAAAGCCTATAGGTTCAGGGACCTTGGGGCTGGAAAAGCATGCCAAGGGCAACACGGCACAGCACCAACAAAGCTTCTGACACACCTTTCTCATCTGGGATACCCATGGGGCTGGGGACATCAGCCTGACTCCAAAGCTGCATTCACGTTAGGGTTAGGGTTAGGGTTAGGGTTAGGGTTGAGATAGCCACAAAGCCTAGAGATCCAGGGACCTTGGGGATGGAAACAGCATGCCAAGGGGAACATGGCACAGCAGCAACACAGCTTCCTACATGCCGTTCAAATCTGGGAATAGCCATGGTGCTGGAGACCTCAGCCAGAACCCCACAGTGCCATTATGGAAGGTTAGGGTTAGGGTTAGGGTTAGGGTTAGGGTTAGGGTTGAGATAGCCACAAAGCCTATAGTTTCAGGGACCTTGGGGCTGGAAACAGCATGCCAAGGGCAACACGGCACTGGACCAACAAAGCTTCCTACACACCTTTCTCATCTGGAATACCCATGCGGCTGGAGACATCAGCCTGACTCCAAAGCTGCATTTGGGTTAGGGTTAGGGTTAGGGTTAGAGTTACGGTTATGGTTAGGGTTAGTGTTGAGATAGCCACAAAGCCTACATGTCCAGAAGCCATGGGGCTGGAAACAGCATGCCAAGGGGAACACGGCACAGCACCAACAAAGCTTCCTACACACCTTTCTCATCTGGGATACCCATGGGGCTGGGGACATCAGCCTTACTCTAAAGCTGCATTCGCGTTACGGTTAGGTTTAGGGTTAGGGTTAGGGTTAGGGTTAGGGTTGAGATAGCCACAAAGCCTATAGGTTCAGGGACCTTGGGGCTGGAAACATCATGCCAAGGGGAACACCGCACTGGACCAACAAAGCTTCCTACACACCTTTCTCATCTGGAATACCCATGCGGCTGGGGACATCAGCCTGACTCCAAAGCTGCATTCGCGTTAGGGTTAGGGTTAGGGTTAGGGTTAGGGTTAGGGTTGAGATAGCCACAAAGCCTACATGTCCAGAAGCCATGGGGCTGGAAACAGCATGCCAAGGGGAACACGGCACAGCACCAACAAAGCTTCTGACACACCATTCTCATCTGGGATACCCATGGGGCTGGGGACATCAGCCTGACTCCAAAGCTGCATTCGCGTAAGGGTTAGGGTTAGTGTTGATATAGCCACAAAGCCTACATGTCCAGAAGCCATGGGGCTGGAAAAGCATGCCAAGGGGAACATGGCACATCAGCAACACAGCTTCCTACATGCCGTTCAAATCTGGGAATAGCCATGGTGCTGGAGACCTCAGCCAGAACCCCACGGTGCCATTATGGAAGGTTAGGGTTAGGGTTAGGGTTAGGGTTGAGATAGCCACAAAGCCTATAGGTTCAGGGACCTTGGGGCTGGAAACAGCATGCCAAGGGCAACACGGCACTGGACCAACAAAGCTTCTGACACACCTTTCTCATCTGGGATACGCATGGGGCTGGGGACATCAGCCTGACTCCAAAGCTGCATTCGCGTTAGGGTTAGGGTTAGGGTTAGGGTTCAGATAGCCAGAAAGACCAGAGTTCCAGGGACTTTGGGGCTGGAAACATCATGCCAAGGGCAACACGGCACAGCACCAACAAAGCTTCCTACACACCTTTCTCATCTGGGATACCCATGGGGCTGGGGACATCAGCCTGACTCCAAAGCTGCATTCGCGTTAGGGTTAGGGTAAGGGTTAGGGTTAAGGTTAGGATGAGGGTTGAGATAGCCACAAAGCCTATAGGTTCAGGGACCTTGGGGCTGGAAACAGCATGCCAAGGGGAACACGGCACAGCACCAACAAAGCTTCCTACACACCTTTCTCATCTGGGATACCCATGCGGCTGGGGACATCAGCCTGACTCCAAAGCTGCATTCGCGTTAGGGTTAGGGTTAGGGTTAGGGTTAGGGTTAGGGTTAGGGTTGAGATAGCCACAAAGCCTACAGGTTCAGGGACCTTGGGGCTGGAAACAGCATGCCAAGGGGAACATGGCACTGGACCAACAAAGCTTCCTACACACCTTTCTCATTTGGGATACCCATGGGGCTGGGGACATCAGCCTGACTCCAAAGCTGCATTCGCTTTAGGGTTAGGGTTAGGGTTAGGGTTAGGGTTAGGGTTAGGGTTGAGATAGCCACAAAGCCTATAGGTCCAGGGACCTTGGGGCTGGAAAAGGCATGCCAAGGGGAACACGGCACAGCACCAACACAGCTTCCTACATGCCGTTCAAATCTGGGAATAGCCATGGTGCTGGAGACCTCAGCCAGAACCCCACGGTGCTTTTATGGAAGGTTAGGGTTAGGGTTCTGATAGCCACAAAGCCTACATGTCCAGAAGCCATGGGGCTGGAAACAGCATGCCAAGGGGAACACGGCACAGCACCAACAAAGCTTCTGACACACCTTTCTCATCTGGGATACCCATGGGGCTGGGGACATCAGCCTGACTCCAAAGCTGCATTCGCTTTAGGGTTAGGGTTAGGGTTAGGGTTAGGGTTAGGGTTGAGATAGCCACAAAGCCTACATGTCCAGAAGCCATGGGGCTGGAAAAGCATGCCAAGGGGAACATGGCACAGCAGCAACACAGCTTCCTACATGCCGTTCAAATCTGGGAATAGCCATGGTGCTGGAGACCTCAGCCAGAACCCCACGGTGCCATTATGGAAGGTTAGGGTTAGGGTTAGGGTTAGGGTTGAGATAGCCACAAAGCCTGTAGGTTCAGGGACCTTGGGGCTGGAAACAGCATGCCAAGGGCAACACGGCACTGGACCAACAAAGCTTCCTACACACCTTTCTCATCTGGGATACCCATGGGGCTGGGGACATCAGCCTGACTCCAAAGCTGCATTTGCGTTAGGGTTAGGGTTAGGGTTAGGGTTATGGTTAGGGTTAGTGTTGAGATAGCCACAAAGCCTACATGTCCAGAAGCCATGGGGCTGGAAACAGCATGCCAAGGGGAAAACGGCACAGCACCAACAAAGCTTCTGACACACCTTTCTCATCCGGGATACCCATGGGGCTGAGGACATCAGACTGACTCCAAAGCTGCATTCGCGTTAGGGTTAGGGTTAGGGTTAGGGTTAGGGTTAGGGTTAGGGTTAGGGTTCAGATAGCCAGAAAGACCAGAGTTCCAGGGACTTTGGGGCTGGAAACATCATGCCAAGGGCAACACGGCACAGCACCAACAAAGCTTCCTACACACCTTTCTCATCTGGGATACCCATGGGGCTGGGTCATCAGCCTGACTCCAAAGCTGCATTCGCGTTAGGGTTAGGGTAAGGGTTAGGGTTAAGGTTAGGATGAGGGTTGAGATAGCCACAAAGCCTATAGGTTCAGGGACCTTGGGGCTGGAAACAGCATGCCAAGGGGAACACGGCAAAGCACCAACAAAGCTTCCTACACACCTTTCTCATCTGGGATACCCATGGGGCTGGGGACATCAGCCTGACTCCAAAGCTGCATTCGCGTTAGGGTTAGGGTTATGGTTAGGGTTAGGGTTAGGGTTGAGATAGCCACAAAGCCTATAGGTTCAGGGACCTTGGGGCTGGAAACAGCATGCCAAGGGGAACACGGCACTGGACCAACAAAGCTTCCTACACACCTTTCTCATCTGGGATACCCATGGGGCTGGGGACATCAGCCTGACTCCAAAGCTGCATTCGCTTTAGGGTTAGGGTTAGGGTTAGGGTTAGGGTTAGGGTTGAGATAGCCACAAAGCCTATAGGTTCAGGGACCTTAGGGCTGGAAACAGCATGCCAAGGGCAACACGGCACTGGACCAACAAAGCTTCTGACACACCTTTCTCATCTGGGATACCCATGGGGCTGGGGACATCAGCCTGACTCCAAAGCTGCATTCGCGTTAGGGTTAGGGTTAGGGTTAGGGTTAGGGTTAGGGTTAGGGTTGAGATAGCCACAAAGCCTACATGTCCAGAAGCCATGGGGCTGGAAAAGCATGCCAAGGGGAACATGGCACAGCAGCAACACAGCTTCCTACATTCCGTTCAAATCTGGGAATAGCCATGGTGCTGGAGACCTCAGCCAGAACCCCACGGTGCCATTATGGAAGGTTAGTGTTAGGGTTAGGTTTAGGGTTAGGGTTGAGATAGCCACAAAGCCTAGAGTTCCAGGGACCTTGGGGCTGGAAAAGGCATGCCAGGGGAACACGGCACTTGACCAACAAAGCTTCTGACACACCTTTCTCATCTGGGATACCCATGGGGCTGGGGACATCAGCCTGACTCCAAAGCTGCATTCGCGTTAGGGTTAGGGTTAGGGTTAGGGTTAGGGTTAGGGTTAGGGTTGAGATAGCCACAAAGCCTACATGTCCAGAAGCCATGGGGCTGGAAAAGGCATGCCAAGGGGAACACGGCACAGCACCAACACAGCTTCCTACATGCCATTCAAATCTGGGAATAGCCATGGTGCTGGAGACCTCAGCCAGAACCCCACAGTGCCATTATGGAAGGTTAGGGTTAGGTTTAGGGTTAGGGTTAGGGTTAGGGTTGAGATAGCCACAAAGCCTAGAGTTCCAGGGACCTTGGGGCTGGAAACAGCATGCCAAGGGGAACACGGCACAGCACCAACAAAGCTTCTGACACACCTTTCTCATCTGGGATACCCATGGGGCTGGGGACATCAGCCTGACTCCAAAGCTGCATTCGCGTTAGGGTTAGGGTTAGGGTTAGGGTTAGGGTTGAGATAGCCACAAAGCCTATAGGTCCAGGGACCTTGGGGCTGGAAAAGGCATGCCAAGGGGAACACGGCACAGCACCAACAAAGCTTCCTACATGCCGTTCAAATCTGGGAATAGCCATGGTGCTGGAGACCTCAGCCAGAACCCCACGGTGCTTTTATGGAAGGTTAGGGTTAGGGTTCTGATAGCCACAAAGCCTACAGTTCCAGGGACCTTGGGGCTGGAAAAGGCATGCCAAGGGGAACACGGCACAGCAGCAACACAGCTTCCTACATGCCGTTCAAATCTGGGAATAGCCATGGTGCTGGAGACCTCAGCCAGAACCCCACGGTGCTTTTATGGAAGGTTAGGGTTAGGGTTGAGATAGCCACAAAGCCTACAGTTCCAGGGACCTTGGGGCTGGAAAAGGCATGCCAAGGGGAACACGGCACTGGACCAACAAAGCTTCTGACACACCTTTCTCATCTGGGATACCCATGGGGCTGGGAACATCAGCCTGACTCCAAAGCTGCATTTGGGTTAGGGTTAGGGTTAGGGTTAGGGTTGAGATAGCCAGAAAGACCAGAGTTCCAGGGACTTTGGGGCTGGAAACAGCATGCCAAGGGGAACATGGCACAGCACCAACAAAGCTTCCGACACACCTTTCTCATCTGGGATACCCATGGGGCTGGGGACATCAGCCTGACTCCAAAGCTGCATTCGCGTTAGGGTTAGGGTTAGGGTTAGGGTTAGGGTTGAGATAGCCACAAAGCCTATAGGTTCAGGGACCTTGGGGCTGGAAAAGCATGCCAAGGGCAACACGGCACTGGACCAACAAAGCTTCTGACACACCTTTCTCATCTGGGATACCCATGGGGCTGGGGACATCAGCCTGACTCCAAAGCTGCATTCACGTTAGGGTTAGGGTTAGGGTTAGGGTTAGGGTTGAGATAGCCACAAAGCCTAGAGATCCAGGGACCTTGGGGATGGAAACAGCATGCCAAGGGGAACATGGCACTGGACCAACACAGCTTCCTACATGCCGTTCAAATCTGGGAATAGCCATGGTGCTGGAGACCTCAGCCAGAACCCCACAGTGCCATTATGGAAGGTTAGGGTTAGGGTTAGGGTTAGGGTTAGGGTTGAGATAGCCACAAAGCCTATAGGTTCAGGGACCTTGGGGCTGGAAACAGCATGCCAAGGGCAACACGGCACTGGACCAACAAAGCTTCCTACACACCTTTCTCATCTGGAATACCCATGCGGCTGGGGACATCAGCCTGACTCCAAAGCTGCATTCGCGTTAGGGTTAGGGTTAGGGTTAGGGTTAGGGTTAGGGTTGAGATAGCCACAAAGCCTACATGTCCAGAAGCCATGGGGCTGGAAACAGCATGCCAAGGGGAACACGGCACAGCACCAACAAAGCTTCTGACACACCATTCTCATCTGGGATACCCATGGGGCTGGGGACATCAGCCTGACTCCAAAGCTGCATTCGCGTAAGGGTTAGGGTTAGTGTTGATATAGCCACAAAGCCTACAGGTCTAGAAGCCATGGGGCTGGAAAAGCATGCCAAGGGGAACATGGCACAGCACCAACACAGCTTCCTACATGCCGTTCAAATCTGGGAATAGCCATGGTGCTGGAGACCTCAGCCAGAACCCCACGGTGCCATTATCAAAGGTTAGGGTTAGGGTTAGGGTTAGGGTTGAGATAGCCACAAAGTCTAGAGTTCCAGGGACCTTGGGGCTGGAAACAGCATGCCAAGGGCAACACGGCACTGGACCAACAAAGCTTCTGACACACCTTTCTCATCTGGGATACCAATGGGGCTGGGGACATCAGCCTGACTCCAAAGCTGCATTCGCGTTAGGGTTAGGGTTAGGGTTAGGGTTAGGGTTAGGGTTCAGATAGCCAGAAAGACCAGAGTTCCAGGGACTTTGGGGCTGGAAACATCATGCCAAGGGCAACACGGCACAGCACCAACAAAGCTTCCGACACACCTTTCTCATCTGGGATACCCATGGGGCTGGGGACATCAGCCTGACTCCAAAGCTGCATTCGCGTTAGGGTTAGGGTAAGGGTTAGGGTTAAGGTTAGGATGAGGGTTGAGATAGCCACAAAGCCTATAGGTTCAGGGACCTTGGGGCTGGAAACAGCATGCCAAGGGGAACACGGCACAGCACCAACAAAGCTTCCTACACACCTTTCTCATCTGGGATACCCATGCGGCTGGGGACATCAGCCTGACTCCAAAGCTGCATTCGCGTTAGGGTTAGGGTTAGGGTTAGGGTTAGGGTTAGGGTTAGGGTTGAGATAGCCACAAAGCCTACAGGTTCAGGGACCTTGGGGCTGGAAACAGCATGCCAAGGGGAACATGGCACTGGACCAACAAAGCTTCCTACACACCTTTCTCATTTGGGATACCCATGGGGCTGGGGACATCAGCCTGACTCCAAAGCTGCATTCGCTTTAGGGTTAGGGTTAGGGTTAGGGTTAGGGTTAGGGTTAGGGTTGAGATAGCCACAAAGCCTAGAGGTCCAGGGACCTTGGGGCTGGAAAAGGCATGCCAAGGGGAACACGGCACAGCACCAACACAGCTTCCTACATGCCGTTCAAATCTGGGAATAGCCATGGTGCTGGAGACCTCAGCCAGAACCCCACGGTGCTTTTATGGAAGGTTAGGGTTAGGGTTCTGATAGCCACAAAGCCTACATGTCCAGAAGCCATGGGGCTGGAAACAGCATGCCAAGGGGAACACGGCACAGCACCAACAAAGCTTCTGACACACCTTTCTCATCTGGGATACCCATGGGGCTGGGGACATCAGCCTGACTCCAAAGCTGCATTCGCTTTAGGGTTAGGGTTAGGGTTAGGGTTAGGGTTAGGGTTGAGATAGCCACAAAGCCTACATGTCCAGAAGCCATGGGGCTGGAAAAGCATGCCAAGGGGAACATGGCACAGCAGCAACACAGCTTCCTACATGCCGTTCAAATCTGGGAATAGCCATGGTGCTGGAGACCTCAGCCAGAACCCCACGGTGCCATTATGGAAGGTTAGGGTTAGGGTTAGGGTTAGGGTTGAGATAGCCACAAAGCCTGTAGGTTCAGGGACCTTGGGGCTGGAAACAGCATGCCAAGGGCAACACGGCACTGGACCAACAAAGCTTCCTACACACCTTTCTCATCTGGGATACCCATGGGGCTGGGGACATCAGCCTGACTCCAAAGCTGCATTTGCGATAGGGTTAGGGTTAGGGTTAGGGTTATGGTTAGGGTTAGTGTTGAGATAGCCACAAAGCCTACATGTCCAGAAGCCATGGGGCTGGAAACAGCATGCCAAGGGGAAAACGGCACAGCACCAACAAAGCTTCTGACACACCTTTCTCATCCGGGATACCCATGGGGCTGAGGACATCAGACTGACTCCAAAGCTGCATTCGCGTTAGGGTTAGGGTTAGGGTTAGGGTTAGGGTTAGGGTTAGGGTTAGGGTTCAGATAGCCAGAAAGACCAGAGTTCCAGGGACTTTGGGGCTGGAAACATCATGCCAAGGGCAACACGGCACAGCACCAACAAAGCTTCCTACACACCTTTCTCATCTGGGATACCCATGGGGCTGGGTCATCAGCCTGACTCCAAAGCTGCATTCGCGTTAGGGTTAGGGTAAGGGTTAGGGTTAAGGTTAGGATGAGGGTTGAGATAGCCACAAAGCCTATAGGTTCAGGGACCTTGGGGCTGGAAACAGCATGCCAAGGGGAACACGGCAAAGCACCAACAAAGCTTCCTACACACCTTTCTCATCTGGGATACCCATGGGGCTGGGGACATCAGCCTGACTCCAAAGCTGCATTCGCGTTAGGGTTAGGGTTATGGTTAGGGTTAGGGTTAGGGTTGAGATAGCCACAAAGCCTATAGGTTCACGGACCTTGGGGCTGGAAACAGCATGCCAAGGGGAACACGGCACTGGACCAACAAAGCTTCCTACACACCTTTCTCATCTGGGATACCCATGGGGCTGGGGACATCAGCCTGACTCCAAAGCTGCATTCGCTTTAGGGTTATGGTTAGGGTTAGGGTTAGGGTTAGGGTTGAGATAGCCACAAAGCCTATAGGTTCAGGGACCTTAGGGCTGGAAACAGCATGCCAAGGGCAACACGGCACTGGACCAACAAAGCTTCTGACACACCTTTCTCATCTGGGATACCCATGGGGCTGGGGACATCAGCCTGACTCCAAAGCTGCATTCGCGTTAGGGTTAGGGTTAGGGTTAGGGTTAGGGTTAGGGTTAGGGTTGAGATAGCCACAAAGCCTACATGTCCAGAAGCCATGGGGCTGGAAAAGCATGCCAAGGGGAACATGGCACAGCAGCAACACAGCTTCCTACATTCCGTTCAAATCTGGGAATAGCCATGGTGCTGGAGACCTCAGCCAGAACCCCACGGTGCCATTATGGAAGGTTAGTGTTAGGGTTAGGTTTAGGGTTAGGGTTGAGATAGCCACAAAGCCTAGAGTTCCAGGGACCTTGGGGCTGGAAAAGGCATGCCAGGGGAACACGGCACTTGACCAACAAAGCTTCTGACACACCTTTCTCATCTGGGATACCCATGGGGCTGGGGACATCAGCCTGACTCCAAAGCTGCATTCGCGTTAGGGTTAGGGTTAGGGTTAGGGTTAGGGTTAGGGTTAGGGTTGAGATAGCCACAAAGCCTACATGTCCAGAAGCCATGGGGCTGGAAAAGGCATGCCAAGGGGAACACGGCACAGCACCAACACAGCTTCCTACATGCCATTCAAATCTGGGAATAGCCATGGTGCTGGAGACCTCAGCCAGAACCCCACAGTGCCATTATGGAAGGTTAGGGTTAGGTTTAGGGTTAGGGTTAGGGTTAGGGTTGAGATAGCCACAAAGCCTAGAGTTCCAGGGACCTTGGGGCTGGAAACAGCATGCCAAGGGGAACACGGCACAGCACCAACAAAGCTTCTGACACACCTTTCTCATCTGGGATACCCATGGGGCTGGGGACATCAGCCTGACTCCAAAGCTGCATTCGCGTTAGGGTTAGGGTTAGGGTTAGGGTTAGGGTTGAGATAGCCACAAAGCCTATAGGTCCAGGGACCTTGGGGCTGGAAAAGGCATGCCAAGGGGAACACGGCACAGCACCAACAAAGCTTCCTACATGCCGTTGAAATCTGGGAATAGCCATGGTGCTGGAGACCTCAGCCAGAACCCCACGGTGCTTTTATGGAAGGTTAGGGTTAGGGTTCTGATAGCCACAAAGCCTACAGTTCCAGGGACCTTGGGGCTGGAAAAGGCATGCCAAGGGGAACACGGCACAGCAGCAACACAGCTTCCTACATGCCGTTCAAATCTGGGAATAGCCATGGTGCTGGAGACCTCAGCCAGAACCCCACGGTGCTTTTATGGAAGGTTAGGGTTAGGGTTGAGATAGCCACAAAGCCTACAGTTCCAGGGACCTTGGGGCTGGAAAAGGCATGCCAAGGGGAACACGGCACTGGACCAACAAAGCTTCTGACACACCTTTCTCATCTGGGATACCCATGGGGCTGGGAACATCAGCCTGACTCCAAAGCTGCATTTGGGTTAGGGTTAGGGTTAGGGTTAGGGTTGAGATAGCCAGAAAGACCAGAGTTCCAGGGACTTTGGGGCTGGAAACAGCATGCCAAGGGGAACATGGCACAGCACCAACAAAGCTTCCGACACACCTTTCTCATCTGGGATACCCATGGGGCTGGGGACATCAGCCTGACTCCAAAGCTGCATTCGCGTTAGGGTTAGGGTTAGGGTTAGGGTTAGGGTTGAGATAGCCACAAAGCCTATAGGTTCAGGGACCTTGGGGCTGGAAAAGCATGCCAAGGGCAACACGGCACTGGACCAACAAAGCTTCTGACACACCTTTCTCATCTGGGATACCCATGGGGCTGGGGACATCAGCCTGACTCCAAAGCTGCATTCACGTTAGGGTTAGGGTTAGGGTTAGGGTTAGGGTTGAGATAGCCACAAAGCCTAGAGATCCAGGGACCTTGGGGATGGAAACAGCATGCCAAGGGGAACATGGCACTGGACCAACACAGCTTCCTACATGCCGTTCAAATCTGGGAATAGCCATGGTGCTGGAGACCTCAGCCAGAACCCCACAGTGCCATTATGGAAGGTTAGGGTTAGGGTTAGGGTTAGGGTTAGGGTTGAGATAGCCACAAAGCCTATAGTTTCAGGGACCTTGGGGCTGGAAACAGCATGCCAAGGGCAACACGGCACTGGACCAACAAAGTTTCCTACACACCTTTCTCATCTGGAATACCCATGCGGCTGGGGACATCAGCCTGACTCCAAAGCTGCATTTGGGTTAGGGTTAGGGTTAGTGTTAGAGTTACGGTTATGGTTAGGGTTAGTGTTGAGATAGCCACAAAGCCTACATGTCCAGAAGCCATGGGGCTGGAAACAGCATGCCAAGGGGAACACGGCACAGCACCAACAAAGCTTCCTACACACCTTTCTCATCTGGGATACCCATGGGGCTGGGGACATCAGCTTTACTCTAAAGCTGTATTCGCGTTACGGTTAGGGTTAGGGTTAGGGTTAGGGTTAGGGTTAGGGTTGAGATAGCCACAAAGCCTATAGGTTCAGGGACCTTGGGGCTGGAAACATCATGCCAAGGGGAACACCGCACTGGACCAACAAAGCTTCCTACACACCTTTCTCATCTGGAATACCCATGCGGCTGGGGACATCAGCCTGACTCCAAAGCTGCATTCGCGTTAGGGTTAGGGTTAGGGTTAGGGTTAGGGTTAGGGTTGAGATAGCCACAAAGCCTACATGTCCAGAAGCCATGGGGCTGGAAACAGCATGCCAAGGGGAACACGGCACAGCACCAACAAAGCTTCTGACACACCATTCTCATCTGGGATACCCATGGGGCTGGGGACATCAGCCTGACTCCAAAGCTGCATTCGCGTAAGGGTTAGGGTTAGTGTTGATATAGCCACAAAGCCTACAGGTCTAGAAGCCATGGGGCTGGAAAAGCATGCCAAGGGGAACATGGCACAGCACCAACACAGCTTCCTACATGCCGTTCAAATCTGGGAATAGCCATGGTGCTGGAGACCTCAGCCAGAACCCCACGGTGCCATTATCGAAGGTTAGGGTTAGGGTTAGGGTTAGGGTTGAGATAGCCACAAAGCCTATAGGTTCAGGGACCTTGGGGCTGGAAACAGCATGCCAAGGGCAACACGGCACTGGACCAACAAAGCTTCTGACACACCTTTCTCATCTGGGATACCCATGGGGCTGGGGACATCAGCCTGACTCCAAAGCTGCATTCGCGTTAGGGTTAGGGTTAGGGTTAGGGTTAGGGTTAGGGTTCAGATAGCCAGAAAGACCAGAGTTCCAGGGACTTTGGGGCTGGAAACATCATGCCAAGGGCAACACGGCACAGCACCAACAAAGCTTCCGACACACCTTTCTCATCTGGGATACCCATGGGGCTGGGGACATCAGCCTGACTCCAAAGCTGCATTCGCGTTAGGTTTAGGGTAAGGGTTAGGGTTAAGGTTAGGATGAGGGTTGAGATAGCCACAAAGCCTATAGGTTCAGGGACCTTGGGGCTGGAAACAGCATGCCAAGGGGAACACGGCACAGCACCAACAAAGCTTCCTACACACCTTTCTCATCTGGGATACCCATGCGGCTGGGGACATCAGCCTGACTCCAAAGCTGCATTCGCGTTAGGGTTAGGGTTAGGGTTAGGGTTAGGGTTGAGATAGCCACAAAGCCTACAGGTTCAGGGACCTTGGGGCTGGAAACAGCATGCCAAGGGGAACATGGCACTGGACCAACAAAGCTTCCTACACACCTTTCTCATTTGGGATACCCATGGGGCTGGGGACATCAGCCTGACTCCAAAGCTGCATTCGCTTTAGGGTTAGGGTTAGGGTTAGGGTTAGGGTTAGGGTTAGGGTTGAGATAGCCACAAAGCCTATAGGTCCAGGGACCTTGGGGCTGGAAAAGGCATGCCAAGGGGAACACGGCACAGCACCAACACAGCTTCCTACATGCCGTTCAAATCTGGGAATAGCCATGGTGCTGGAGACCTCAGCCAGAACCCCACGGTGCTTTTATGGAAGGTTAGGGTTAGGGTTCTGATAGCCACAAAGCCTACATGTCCAGAAGCCATGGGGCTGGAAACAGCATGCCAAGGGGAACACGGCACAGCACCAACAAAGCTTCTGACACACCTTTCTCATCTGGGATACCCATGCGGCTGGGGACATCAGCCTGACTCCAAAGCTGCATTCGCGTTAGGGTTAGGGTTAGGGTTAGGGTTAGGGTTAGGGTTGAGATAGCCACAAAGCCTACATGTCCAGAAGCCATGGGGCTGGAAAAGCATGCCAAGGGGAACATGGCACAGCAGCAACACAGCTTCCTACATGCCGTTCAAATCTGGGAATAGCCATGGTGCTGGAGACCTCAGCCAGAACCCCACGGTGCCATTATGGAAGGTTAGGGTTAGGGTTAGGGTTAGGGTTGAGATAGCCACAAAGCCTGTAGGTTCAGGGACCTTGGGGCTGGAAACAGCATGCCAAGGGCAACACGGCACTGGACCAACAAAGCTTCCTACACACCTTTCTCATCTGGGATACCCATGGGGCTGGGGACATCAGCCTGACTCCAAAGCTGCATTTGCGATAGGGTTAGGGTTAGGGTTAGGGTTATGGTTAGGGTTAGTGTTGAGATAGCCACAAAGCCTACATGTCCAGAAGCCATGGGGCTGGAAACAGCATGCCAAGGGGAAAACGGCACAGCACCAACAAAGCTTCTGACACACCTTTCTCATCCGGGATACCCATGGGGCTGAGGACATCAGCCTGACTCCAAAGCTGCATTCGCGTTAGGGTTAGGGTTAGGGTTAGGGTTAGGGTTAGGGTTAGGGTTCAGATAGCCAGAAAGACCAGAGTTCCAGGGACTTTGGGGCTGGAAACATCATGCCAAGGGCAACACGGCACAGCACCAACAAAGCTTCCTACACACCTTTCTCATCTGGGATACCCATGGGGCTGGGTCATCAGCCTGACTCCAAAGCTGCATTCGCGTTAGGGTTAGGGTAAGGGTTAGGGTTAAGGTTAGGATGAGGGTTGAGATAGCCACAAAGCCTATAGGTTCAGGGACCTTGGGGCTGGAAACAGCATGCCAAGGGGAACACGGCAAAGCACCAACAAAGCTTCTGACACACCTTTCTCATCTGGGATACCCATGGGGCTGGGGATATCAGCCTGACTCCAAAGCTGCATTCGCGTTAGGGTTAGGGTTAGGGTTAGGGTTAGGGTTAGGGTTAGGGTTGAGATAGCCACAAAGCCTATAGGTTCAGGGACCTTGGGGCTGGAAACAGCATGCCAAGGGGAACACGGCACTGGACCAACAAAGCTTCCTACACACCTTTCTCATCTGGGATACCCATGGGGCTGGGGACATCAGCCTGACTCCAAAGCTGCATTCGCTTTAGGGTTAGGGTTAGGGTTAGGGTTGAGATAGCCACAAAGCCTATAGGTCCAGGGACCTTGGGGCTGGAAAAGGCATGCCAAGGGGAACACGGCACAGCACCAACACAGCTTCCTACATGCCGTTCAAATCTGGGAATAGCCATGGTGCTGGAGACCTCAGCCAGAACCCCACGGTGCTTTTATGGAAGGTTAGGGTTAGGGTTCTGATAGCCACAAAGCCTAGAGTTCCAGGGACCTTGGGGCTGGAAAAGGCATGCCAAGGGGAACATGGCACTGGACCAACAAAGCTTCCTACAAACCTTTCTCATCTGGAATACCCATGGGGCTGGGGACATCACCCTGACTCCAAAGCTGAATTTGGGTTAGGGTTAGGGTTAGCGTTAGGGTTAGGGTTAGGGTTAGGGTTAGGGTTAGGGTTAGGTTTAGGGTTAGGGTTAGTGTTGAGGTAGCCATAAAGCCTACATGTCCAGAAGCCATGGGGCTGGAAACAGCATGCCAAGGGCAACACGGCACTGGACCAACAAAGCTTCCTACACACCTTTCTCATCTGGGATACCCATGGTGCTGTGGACATCAGCCTGACTCCAAAGCTGCATTCGCGTTAGGGTTAGGGTTAGGGTTAGGGTTAGGGTTAGGGTTGAGATAGCCACAAAGCCTAGAGGTCCAGAAGCCATGGGGCTGGAAAAGGCATGCCAAGGGGAACATGGCACAGCACCAACACAGCTTCCTACATGCCATTCAAATCTGGGAATAGCCATGGTGCTGGAGACCTCAGCCAGAACCCCACGGTGCCATTATGGAAGGTTAGGGTTAGGGTTAGGGTTAGGGTTAGGGTTAGGGTTAGGGTTGAGATAGCCACAAAGCCTATAGGTTCAGGGACCTTGGGGCTGGAAAAGGCATGCCAAGGGGAACATGGCACTGGACCAACAAAGCTTCTGACACACCTTTCTCATCTGGGATACCCATGGGGCTGGGGACATCAGCCTGATTCCAAAGCTGCATTTGGGTTAGGGTTAGGGTTAGGGTTAGGGTTGAGATAGCCACAAAGCCTACAGGTCCAGGGACCTTGGGGCTGGAAACAGCATGCCAAGGGGAACACGGCACAGCACCAACACAGCTTCCTACATGCCGTTCAAATCTGGGAATAGCCATGGTGCTGGAGACCTCAGCCAGAACCCCACAGTGCCATTATGGAAGGTTAGGGTTAGGGTTCTGATAGCCACAAAGCCTACAGTTCCAGGGACCTTGGGGCTGGAAAAGGCATGCCAAGGGGAACACGACACTGGACCAACAAAGCTTCCTACAGACCTTTCTCATCTGGGATACCCATGGGGCTGGGGACATCAGCCTGACTCCAAAGCTGCATTCGCTTTAGGGTTAGGGTTAGGGTTAGGGTTAGGGTTAGGGTTAGGGTTAGGGTTGAGATAGCCACAAAGCCTACATGTCCAGAAGCCATGGGGCTGGAAAAGCATGCCAAGGGAAACATGGCACAGCAGCAACACAGCTTCCTACATGCCATTCAAATCTGGGAATAGCCATGGTGCTGGAGACCTCAGCCAGAACCCCATGGTGCCATTATGGAAGGTTAGGGTTAGGGTTAGGGTTAGGGTTAGGGTTGAGATAGCCACAAAGCCTACAGGTTCAGGGACCTTGGGGCTGGAGACAGCATGCCAAGGGGAACATGGCACTGGACCAACAAAGCTTCTGACACACCTTTCTCATCTGGGATACCCATGGGGCTGGGGACATCAGCCTGACTCCAAAGCTGCATTCGCGTTAGGGTTAGGGTTAGGGTTAGGGTTAGGGTTAGGGTTGAGATAGCCACAAAGCCTACATGTCCAGAAGCCATGGGGCTGGAAAAGCATGCCAAGGGGAACATGGCACAACAGCAACACAGCTTCCTACATGCCGTTCAAATCTCGGAATAGCCATGGTGCTGGAGACCTCAGCCAGAACCTCATGGTGCCATTATGGAAGCTAAGGGTTAGGGTTAGGGTTAGGGTTAGGGTTAGGGTTGAGATAGCCACAAAGCCTAGAGTTCCAGGGACCTTGGGGCTGGAAAAGGCATGCCAAGGGGAACATGGCACAGCACCAACAAAGCTTCTGACACACCTTTCTCATCTGGGATACCCATGGGGCTGGGGACATCAGCCTGACTCCAAAGCTGAGTTCGCGTTAGGGTTAGGGTTATGGTTAGGGTTAGGGTTAGGGTTGAGATAGCCAGAAAGACCAGAGTTCCAGGGACTTTGGGGCTGGAAACAGCATGCCAAGGGCAACACGGCACTGGACCAACAAAGCTTCTGACACACCTTTCTCATCTGGGATACCCATGGGGCTGGGGACATCAGCCTGACTCCAAAGCTGCATTTGCGTTAGGGTTAGGGTTAGGGTTAGGGTTGAGATAGCCACAAAGCCTACATGTCCAGAAGCCATGGGGCTGGAAAAGCATGCCAAGGGGAACATGGCACAGCAGCAACACAGCTTCCTACATGCCGTTCAAATCTGGGAATAGCCATGGTGCTGGAGACCTCAGCCAGAACCTCATGGTGCCATTATGGAAGGTTAGGGTTAGGTTTAGGGTTAGGGTTAGGGTTAGGGTGAGGGTTGAGATAGCCACAAAGCCTACAGGTCCAGAAGCCATGGGGCTGGAAAAGGCATGCCAAGGGGAAAACGGCACAGCACCAACACAGCTTCCTACATGCCATTCAAATCTGGGAATAGCCATGGTGCTGGAGACCTCAGCCAGAACCCCATGGTGCCATTATGGAAGCTAAGGGTTAGGGTTAGGGTTAGGGTTAGGGTTCAGAGACCCACAAAACCTACAGGTCCAGAAGCCATGGGGCTGGAAACAGCATGCCAAGGGGAACACGGCACTGGACCAACACAGCTTCCTACATGCCATTCAAATCTGGGAATGGCCATGGTCCTGGAGACCTCAGCCAGAAGGCCTGTGGTGGACGCTGATTTTGGTGGAGAGGGACGTAAGGCTCTATGTTGAGCCCTTGCTCGGCTAGGCGAGCCCGCAGCCCCAATGGGAGTGGGTTTGTGCGAGGGCCCCTGAGGGAGGTTTGAGGGCAGGCATGCGTTTTGGGGCTGGCACCTTTGGCCTGGGAGCTAGGGCTGGACGTTTAACATTTTGAGCATGGATGCTGATTTTTGGTGGAGAGGGACGTAAGGCTCTATGTTGAGCCCTTGCTTGGCTAGGCGAGCCCGCAGCCCCAATGTGAGTGGGTCTGTGCGAGGGCCCCTGAGGGAGGTTTGAGGGCAGGCATGCGTTTTGGGGCTGGCACCTTTGGCCTGGGAGCTAGGGCTGGACGTTCACATTTTTCAGTGTGGACGCTGATTTTGGTGGAGAGGGACGTAAGGCTCTATGTTGAGCCCTTGGTTGGCTAGGCGAGCCCGCAGCCCCAATGGGAGTGGGTCTGTGCGAGGGCCCCTGAGGGAGGTTTGAGGGCAGGCATGCGTTTTGGGGCTGGCACCTTTGGCCTGGGAGCTAGGGCTGGACGTTCACATTTTTCAGTGTGGACGCTGATTTTGGTGGAGAGGGTCGTAAGGCTCTATGTTGAGCCCTTGCTCGGCTAGGCGAGCCCGCAGCCCCAATGTGAGTGGGTCTGTGCGAGGGCCCCTGAGGGAGGTTTGAGGGCAGGCATGCGTTTTGGGGCTGGCACCTTTGGCCTGGGAGCTAGGGCTGGACGTTTAACATTTTTCAGTGTGGACGCTGATTTTTGGTGGAGAGGGACGTAAGGCTCTATGTTGAGCCCTTGCTCGGCTAGGCAAGCCCGCAGCCCCAATGTGAGTGGGTCTGTGCGAGGGCCGCTGAGGGAGGTTTGAGGGCAGGCATGCGTTTTGGGGCTGGCACCTTTGGCCTGGGAGCCATGGCTGGACGTTCACATTTTTCAGTGTGGACGCTGATTTTTGGTGGAGAGGGTCGTAAGGCTCTGTGTTGAGCCCTTGCTCGGCTAGGCGAGCCCGCAGCCCCAATGTGAGTGGGTCTGTGCGAGGGCCCCTGAGGGAGGTTTAAGGGCAGGCATGCGTTTTGGGGCTGGCACCTTTGGCCTGGGAGCTAGGGCTGGACGTTTAACATTTTGAGCATGGATGCTGATTTTTGGTGGAGAGGGACGTAAGGCTCTATGTTGAGCCCTTGCTCGGCTAGGCAAGCCCGCAGCCCCAATGGGAGTGGGTCTGTGCGAGGGCCCCTGAGGGAGGTTTGAGGGCAGGCATGCGTTTTGGGGCTGGCACCTTTGGCCTGGGAGCTAGGGCTGGACGTTCACATTTTTCAGTGTGGACGCTGATTTTGGTGGAGAGGGTCGTAAGGCTCTATGTTGAGCCCTTGCTCGGACAGGCGAGCCCGCAGCCCCAGTGTGAGTGGGTCTGTGCGAGGGCCCCTGAGGGAGGTTTGAGGGCAGGCATGCGTTTTGGGGCTGGCACCTTTGGCCTGGGAACTAGGGCTGGATGTTCACATTTTTCAGTGTGGACGCTGATTTTTGGTGGAGAGGGTCGTAAGGCTCTATGTTGAGCCCTTGCTCGGCTAGGCGAGCCCGCAGCCCCAATGGGAGTGGGTCTGTGCGAGGGCCCCTGAGGGAGGTTTGAGGGCAGGCATGCGTTTTGGGGCTGGCACCTTTGGCCTGGGAGCTAGGGCTGGTCGTTTAACATTTTTCAGTGTGGACGCTGATTTTTGGTGGAGAGGGACGTAAGGCTCTATGTTGAGCCCTTGCTTGGCTAGGCGAGCCCGCAGCCCCAATGTGAGTGGGTCTGTGCGAGGGCCCCTGAGGGAGGTTTGAGGGCAGGCATGCGTTTTGGGGCTGGCACCTTTGGCCTGTGAGCCAGGGCTGGACGTTCACATTTTTCAGTGTGGACGCTGATTTTTGGTGGAGAGGGTCGTAAGGCTCTGTGTTGAGCCCTTGCTCGGCTAGGCGAGCCCGCAGCCCCAATGTGAGTGGGTCTGTGCGAGGGCCCCTGAGGGAGGTTTAAGGGCAGGCATGCGTTTTGGGGCTGGCACCTTTGGCCTGGGAGCTAGGGCTGGACGTTTAACATTTTGAGCATGGATGCTGATTTTTGGTGGAGAGGGACGTAAGGCTCTATGTTGAGCCCTTGCTTGCCTAGGCAAGCCCGCAGCCCCAATGGGAGTGGGTCTGTGCGAGGGCCCCTGAGGGAGGTTTGAGGGCAGGCATGCGTTTTGGGGCTGGCACCTTTGGCCTGGGAGCTAGGGCTGGACGTTCACATTTTTCAGTGTGGACGCTGATTTTGGTGGAGAGGGTCGTAAGGCTCTATGTTGAGCCCTTGCTCGGACAGGCGAGCCCGCAGCCCCAGTGTGAGTGGGTCTGTGCGAGGGCCCCTGAGGGAGGTTTGAGGGCAGGCATGCGTTTTGGGGCTGGCACCTTTGGCCTGTGAGCCAGGGCTGGACGTTCACATTTTTCAGTGTGGACGCTGATTTTTGGTGGCGAGGGACGTAAGGCTCTATGTTGAGCCCTTGCTCGGCTAGGCGAGCCCGCAGCCCCAGTGTGAGTGGGTCTGTGCGAGGGCCCCTGAGGGAGGTTTGAGGGCAGGCATGCGTTTTGGGGCTGGCACCTTTGGCCTGGGAGCTAGGGCTGGACGTTTAACATTTTGAGCATGGATGCTGATTTTTGGTGGAGAGGGACGTAAGGCTCTATGTTGAGCCCTTGCTTGGCTAGGCAAGCCCGCAGCCCCAATGGGAGTGGGTCTGTGCGAGGGCCCCTGAGGGAGGTTTGAGGGCAGGCATGCGTTTTGGGGCTGGCACCTTTGGCCTGGGAGCTAGGGCTGGACGTTCACATTTTTCAGTGTGGACGCTGATTTTGGTGGAGAGGGTCGTAAGGCTCTATGTTGAGCCCTTGCTCGGCTAGGCGAGCCCGCAGCCCCAATGTGAGTGGGTCTGTGCGAGGGCCCCTGAGGGAGGTTTGAGGGCAGGCATGCGTTTTGGGGCTGGCACCTTTGGCCTGGGAGCTAGGGCTGGACGTTTAACATTTTTCAGTGTGGACGCTGATTTTTGGTGGAGAGGGACGTAAGGCTCTATGTTGAGCCCTTGCTCGGCTAGGCGAGCCCGCAGCCCCAATGTGAGTGGGTCTGTGCGAGGGCCGCTGAGGGAGGTTTGAGGGCAGGCATGCGTTTTGGGGCTGGCACCTTTGGCCTGTGAGCCAGGGCTGGACGTTCACATTTTTCAGTGTGGACGCTGATTTTTGGTGGAGAGGGTCGTAAGGCTCTGTGTTGAGCCCTTGCTCGGCTAGGCGAGCCCGCAGCCCCAATGTGAGTGGGTCTGTGCGAGGGCCCCTGAGGGAGGTTTAAGGGCAGGCATGCGTTTTGGGGCTGGCACCTTTGGCCTGGGAGCTAGGGCTGGACGTTTAACATTTTGAGCATGGATGCTGATTTTTGGTGGAGAGGGACGTAAGGCTCTATGTTGAGCCCTTGCTTGGCTAGGCAAGCCCGCAGCCCCAATGGGAGTGGGTCTGTGCGAGGGCCCCTGAGGGAGGTTTGAGGGCAGGCATGCGTTTTGGGGCTGGCACCTTTGGCCTGGGAGCTAGGGCTGGACGTTCACATTTTTCAGTGTGGACGCTGATTTTGGTGGAGAGGGTCGTAAGGCTCTATGTTGAGCCCTTGCTCGGACAGGCGAGCCCGCAGCCCCAGTGTGAGTGGGTCTGTGCGAGGGCCCCTGAGGGAGGTTTGAGGGCAGGCATGCGTTTTAGGGCTGGCACCTTTGGCCTGGGAACTAGGGCTGGATGTTCACATTTTGAGCATGGACGCTGATTTTTGGTGGAGATGGTCGTAAGGCTCTATGTTGAGCCCTTGCTCGGCTAGGCGAGCCCGCAGCCCCAATGGGAGTGGGTCTGTGCGAGGGCCGCTGAGGGAGGTTTGAGGGCAGGCATGCGTTTTGGGGCTGGCACCTTTGGCCTGGGAGCTAGGGCTGGACGTTTAACATTTTTCAGTGTGGACGCTGATTTTTGGTGGAGAGGGACGTAAGGCTCTATGTTGAGCCCTTGCTCGGCTAGGCGAGCCCGCAGCCCCAATGTGAGTGGGTCTGTGCGAGGGCCCCTGAGGGAGGTTTGAGGGCAGGCATGCGTTTTGGGGCTGGCACCTTTGGCCTGTGAGCCAGGGCTGGACGTTCACATTTTTCAGTGTGGACGCTGATTTTTGGTGGAGAGGGTCGTAAGGCTCTGTGTTGAGCCCTTGCTCGGCTAGGCGAGCCCGCAGCCCCAATGTGAGTGGGTCTGTGCGAGGGCCCCTGAGGGAGGTTTAAGGGCAGGCATGCGTTTTGGGGCTGGCACCTTTGGCCTGGGAGCTAGGGCTGGACGTTAACATTTTGAGCATGGACGCTGATTTTTGGTGGAGAGGGACGTAAGGCTCTATGTTGAGCCCTTGCTTGCCTAGGCAAGCCCGCAGCCCCAATGGGAGTGGGTCTGTGCGAGGGCCCCTGAGGGAGGTTTGAGGGCAGGCATGCGTTTTGGGGCTGGCACCTTTGGCCTGGGAGCTAGGGCTGGACGTTCACATTTTTCAGTGTGGACGCTGATTTTTGGTGGAGAGGGTCGTAAGGCTCTATGTTGAGCCCTTGCTCGGACAGGCGAGCCCGCAGCCCCAGTGTGAGTGGGTCTGTGCGAGGGCCCCTGAGGGAGGTTTGAGGGCAGGCATGCGTTTTAGGGCTGGCACCTTTGGCCTGGGAGCTAGGGCTGGATGTTCAAATTTTGAGCATGGACGCTGATTTTTGGTGGAGATGGTCGTAAGGCTCTATGTTGAGCCCTTGCTCGGCTAGGCGAGCCCGCAGCCCCAATGGGAGTGGGTCTGTGCGAGGGCCCCTGAGGGAGGTTTGAGGGCAGGCATGCGTTTTGGGGCTGGCACCTTTGGCCTGGGAGCTAGGGCTGGACGTTTAACATTTTTCAGTGTGGACGCTGATTTTTGGTGGAGAGGGACGTAAGGCTCTATGTTGAGCCCTTGCTCGGCTAGGCGAGCCCGCAGCCCCAATGTGAGTGGGTCTGTGCGAGGGCCCCTGAGGGAGGTTTGAGGGCAGGCATGCATTTTGGGGCTGGCACCTTTGGCCTGGGAGCTAGGGCTGGACGTTTAACATTTTGAGCATGGATGCTGATTTTTGGTGGAGAGGGACGTAAGGCTCTATGTTGAGCCCTTGCTTGGCTAGGCGAGCCCGCAGCCCCAATGGGAGTGGGTCTGTGCGAGGGCCCCTGAGGGAGGTTTGAGGGCAGGCATGCGTTTTGGGGCTGGCACCTTTGGCCTGGGAGCTAGGGCTGGACGTTCACATTTTTCAGTGTGGACGCTGATTTTGGTGGAGAGGGTCGTAAGGCTCTATGTTGAGCCCTTGCTCGGACAGGCGAGCCCGCAGCCCCAGTGTGAGTGGGTCTGTGCGAGGGCCCCTGAGGGAGGTTTGAGGGCAGGCATGCGTTTTGGGGCTGGCACCTTTGGCCTGGGAGCTAGGGCTGGACGTTCACATTTTTCAGTGTGGACGCTGATTTTTGGTGGAGAGGGTCGTAAGGCTCTATGTTGAGCCCTTGCTCGGCTAGGCGAGCCCGCAGCCCCAATGGGAGTGGGTCTGTGCGAGGGCCCCTGAGGGAGGTTTGAGGGCAGGCATGCGTTTTGGGGCTGGCACCTTTGGCCTGGGAGCTAGGGCTGGACGTTTAACATTTTTCAGTGTGGACGCTGATTTTTGGTGGAGAGGGACGTAAGGCTCTATGTTGAGCCCTTGCTTGGCTAGGCGAGCCCGCAGCCCCAATGTGAGTGGGTCTGTGCGAGGGCCCCTGAGGGAGGTTTGAGGGCAGGCATGCGTTTTGGGGCTGGCACCTTTGGCCTGTGAGCCAGGGCTGGACGTTCACATTTTTCAGTGTGGACGCTGATTTTTGGTGGAGAGGGTCGTAAGGCTCTATGTTGAGCCCTTGCTCGGCTAGGCGAGCCCGCAGCCCCAATGTGAGTGGGTCTGTGCGAGGGCCCCTGAGGGAGGTTTAGGGCAGGCATGCGTTTTGGGGCTGGCACCTTTGGCCTGGGAGCTAGGGCTGGACGTTTAACATTTTGAGCATGGACGCTGATTTTTGGTGGAGAGGGACGTAAGGCTCTATGTTGAGCCCTTGCTCGGCTAGGCGAGCCCGCAGCCCCAATGGGAGTGGGTCTGTGCGAGGGCCCCTGAGGGAGGTTTGAGGGCAGGCATGCGTTTTGGGGCTGGCACCTTTGGCCTGGGAGCTAGGGCTGGACGTTCACATTTTTCAGTGTGGACGCTGATTTTTGGTGGAGAGGGTCGTAAGGCTCTATGTTGAGCCCTTGCTCGGCTAGGCGAGCCCGCAGCCCCAATGTGAGTGGGTCTGTGCGAGGGCCCCTGAGGGAGGTTTGAGGGCAGGCATGCGTTTTGGGGCTGGCACCTTTGGCCTGTGAGCCAGGGCTGGACGTTCACATTTTTCAGTGTGGACGCTGATTTTTGGTGGAGAGGGTCGTAAGGCTCTATGTTGAGCCCTTGCTCGGCTAGGCGAGCCCGCAGCCCCAGTGTGAGTGGGTCTGTGCGAGGGCCCCTGAGGGAGGTTTGAGGGCAGGCATGCGTTTTGGGGCTGGCACCTTTGGCCTGGGAGCTAGGGCTGGACGTTTAACATTTTGAGCATGGACGCTGATTTTTGGTGGAGAGGGACGTAAGGCTCTATGTTGAGCCCTTGCTTGGCTAGGCGAGCCCGCAGCCCCAATGGGAGTGGGTCTGTGCGAGGGCCGCTGAGGGAGGTTTGAGGGCAGGCATGCGTTTTGGGGCTGGCACCTTTGGCCTGGGAGCTAGGGCTGGACGTTCACATTTTTCAGTGTGGACGCTGATTTTGGTGGAGAGGGTCGTAAGGCTCTATGTTGAGCCCTTGCTCGGCTAGGCGAGCCCGCAGCCCCAATGTGAGTGGGTCTGTGCGAGGGCCCCTGAGGGAGGTTTGAGGGCAGGCATGCGTTTTGGGGCTGGCACCTTTGGCCTGGGAGCTAGGGCTGGACGTTTAACATTTTTCAGTGTGGACGCTGATTTTTGGTGGAGAGGGACGTAAGGCTCTATGTTGAGCCCTTGCTCGGCTAGGCGAGCCCGCAGCCCCAATGTGAGTGGGTCTGTGCGAGGGCCGCTGAGGGAGGTTTGAGGGCAGGCATGCGTTTTGGGGCTGGCACCTTTGGCCTGGGAGCTAGGGCTGGACGTTCACATTTTTCAGTGTGGACGCTGATTTTTGGTGGAGAGGGTCGTAAGGCTCTATGTTGAGCCCTTGCTCGGCTAGGCGAGCCCGCAGCCCCAATGTGAGTGGGTCTGTGCGAGGGCCCCTGAGGGAGGTTTGAGGGCAGGCATGCGTTTTGGGGCTGGCACCTTTGGCCTGGGAGCTAGGGCTGGACGTTTAACATTTTGAGCATGGACGCTGATTTTTGGTGGAGAGGGACGTAAGGCTCTATGTTGAGCCCTTGCTTGGCTAGGCGAGCCCGCAGCCCCAATGGGAGTGGGTCTGTGCGAGGGCCCCTGAGGGAGGTTTGAGGGCAGGCATGCGTTTTGGGGCTGGCACCTTTGGCCTGGGAGCTAGGGCTGGACGTTCACATTTTTCAGTGTGGACGCTGATTTTGGTGGAGAGGGTCGTAAGGCTCTATGTTGAGCCCTTGCTCGGACAGGCGAGCCCGCAGCCCCAATGTGAGTGGGTCTGTGCGAGGGCCCCTGAGGGAGGTTTGAGGGCAGGCATGCGTTTTAGGGCTGGCACCTTTGGCCTGGGAGCTAGGGCTGGATGTTCACATTTTGAGCATGGACGCTGATTTTTGGTGGAGATGGTCGTAAGGCTCTATGTTGAGCCCTTGCTCGGCTAGGCGAGCCCGCAGCCCCAATGGGAGTGGGTCTGTGCGAGGGCCCCTGAGGGAGGTTTGAGGGCAGGCATGCGTTTTGGGGCTGGCACCTTTGGCCTGGGAGCTAGGGCTGGACGTTTAACATTTTTCAGTGTGGACGCTGATTTTTGGTGGAGAGGGACGTAAGGCTCTATGTTGAGCCCTTGCTCGGCTAGGCGAGCCCGCAGCCCCAATGTGAGTGGGTCTGTGCGAGGGCCCCTGAGGGAGGTTTGAGGGCAGGCATGCGTTTTGGGGCTGGCACCTTTGGCCTGTGAGCTAGGGCTGGACGTTCACATTTTTCAGTGTGGACGCTGATTTTTGGTGGAGAGGGTCGTAAGGCTCTGTGTTGAGCCCTTGCTCGGCTAGGCGAGCCCGCAGCCCCAATGTGAGTGGGTCTGTGCGAGGGCCCCTGAGGGAGGTTTAAGGGCAGGCATGCGTTTTGGGGCTGGCACCTTTGGCCTGGGAGCTAGGGCTGGACGTTACCATTTTGAGCATGGACGCTGATTTTTGGTGGAGAGGGACGTAAGGCTCTATGTTGAGCCCTTGCTTGGCTAGGCGAGCCCGCAGCCCCAATGGGAGTGGGTCTGTGCGAGGGCCCCTGAGGGAGGTTTGAGGGCAGGCATGCGTTTTGGGGCTGGCACCTTTGGCCTGGGAGCTAGGGCTGGACGTTCACATTTTTCAGTGTGGATGCTGATTTTTCGTGGAGAGGGTCGTAAGGCTCTATGTTGAGCCCTTGCTCGGACAGGCGAGCCCGCAGCCCCAATGTGAGTGGGTCTGTGCGAGGGCCCCTGAGGGAGGTTTGAGGGCAGGCATGAGTTTTAGGGCTGGCACCTTTGGCCTGGGAGCTAGGGCTGGATGTTCACATTTTGAGCATGGACGCTGATTTTTGGTGGAGATGGTCGTAAGGCTCTATGTTGAGCCCTTGCTCGGCTAGGCGAGCCCGCAGCCCCAATGGGAGTGGGTCTGTGCGAGGGCCCCTGAGGGAGGTTTGAGGGCAGGCATGCGTTTTGGGGCTGGCACCTTTGGCCTGGGAGCTAGGGCTGGACGTTTAACATTTTTCAGTGTGGACGCTGATTTTTGGTGGAGAGGGACGTAAGGCTCTATGTTGAGCCCTTGCTCGGCTAGGCGAGCCCGCAGCCCCAATGTGAGTGGGTCTGTGCGAGGGCCCCTGAGGGAGGTTTGAGGGCAGGCATGCGTTTTGGGGCTGGCACCTTTGGCCTGGGAGCTAGGGCTGGACGTTTAACATTTTGAGCATGGACGCTGATTTTTGGTGGAGAGGGACGTAAGGCTCTATGTTGAGCCCTTGCTTGGCTAGGCGAGCCCGCAGCCCCAATGGGAGTGGGTCTGTGCGAGGGCCGCTGAGGGAGGTTTGAGGGCAGGCATGCGTTTTGGGGCTGGCACTTTGGCCTGGGAGCTAGGGCTGGACGTTCACATTTTTCAGTGTGGACGCTGATTTTGGTGGAGAGGGTCGTAAGGCTCTATGTTGAGCCCTTGCTCGGCTAGGCGAGCCCGCAGCCCCAATGGGAGTGGGTCTGTGCGAGGGCCCCTGAGGGAGGTTTGAGGGCAGGCATGCGTTTTGGGGCTGGCACCTTTGGCCTGGGAGCTAGGGCTGGACGTTCACATTTTTCAGTGTGGACGCTGATTTTTGGTGGAGAGGGTCGTAAGGCTCTGTGTTGAGCCCTTGCTCGGCTAGGCAAGCCCGCAGCCCCAATGTGAGTGGGTCTGTGCGAGGGCCCCTGAGGGAGGTTTGAGGGCAGGCATGCGTTTTGGGGCTGGCACCTTTGGCCTGGGAGCTAGGGCTGGACGTTTAACATTTTGAGAATGGATGCTGATTTTTGGTGGAGAGGGACGTAAGGCTCTATGTTGAGCCCTTGCTTGGCTAGGCAAGCCCGCAGCCCCAATGGGAGTGGGTCTGTGCGAGGGCCCCTGAGGGAGGTTTGAGGGCAGGCATGCGTTTTGGGGCTGGCACCTTTGGCCTGGGAGCTAGGGCTGGACGTTCACATTTTTCAGTGTGGACGCTGATTTTGGTGGAGAGGGTCGTAAGGCTCTATGTTGAGCCCTTGCTCGGACAGGCGAGCCCGCAGCCCCAGTGTGAGTGGGTCTGTGCGAGGGCCCCTGAGGGAGGTTTGAGGGCAGGCATGCGTTTTAGGGCTGGCACCTTTGGCCTGGGAACTAGGGCTGGACGTTCACATTTTGAGCATGGACGCTGATTTTTGGTGGAGATGGTCGTAAGGCTCTATGTTGAGCCCTTGCTTGGCTAGGCGAGCCCGCAGCCCCAATGGGAGTGGGTCTGTGCGAGGGCCCCTGAGGGAGGTTTGAGGGCAGGCATGCGTTTTGGGGCTGGCACCTTTGGCCTGGGAGCTAGGGCTGGACGTTTAACATTTTTCAGTGTGGACGCTGATTTTTGGTGGAGAGGGACGTAAGGCTCTGTGTTGAGCCCTTGCTCGGCTAGGCGAGCCCGCAGCCCCAATGTGAGTGGGTCTGTGCGAGGGCCCCTGAGGGAGGTTGAGGGCAGGCATGCGTTTTGGGGCTGGCACCTTTGGCCTGGGAGCTAGGGCTGGACGTTTAACATTTTTCAGTGTGGACGCTGATTTTTGGTGGAGAGGGACGTAAGGCTCTATGTTGAGCCCTTGCTTGGCTAGGCGAGCCCGCAGCCCCAATGTGAGTGGGTCTGTGCGAGGGCCCCTGAGGGAGGTTTGAGGGCAGGCATGCGTTTTGGGGCTGGCACCTTTGGCCTGGGAGCTAGGGCTGGACGTTTAACATTTTTCAGTGTGGACGCTGATTTTGGTGGAGAGTGTCGTAAGGCTCTATGTTGAGCCCTTGCTCGGCTAGGCGAGCCCGCAGCCCCAATGTGAGTGGGTCTGTGCGAGGGCCGCTGAGGGAGATTTGAGGGCAGGCATGCGTTTTGGGGCTGGCACCTTTGGCCTGTGAGCTAGGGCTGGACGTTCACATTTTTCAGTGTGGACGCTGATTTTTGGTGGAGAGGGATGTAAGGCTCTATGTTGAGCCCTTGCTCGGCTAGGCGAGCCCGCAGCCCCAATGTGAGTGGGTCTGTGCGAGGGCCCCTGAGGGAGGTTTGAGGGCAGGCATGCGTTTTGGGGCTGGCACCTTTGGCCTGGGAGCTAGGGCTGGACGTTCACATTTTTCAGTGTGGACGCTGATTTTGGTGGAGAGGGTCGTAAGGCTCTATGTTGAGCCCTTGCTCGGCTAGGCGAGCCCGCAGCCCCAGTGGGAGTGGGTCTGTGCGAGGGCCCCCTGAGGGAGGTTTGAGGGCAGGCATGCGTTTTGGGGCTGGCACCTTTGGCCTGGGAGCTAGGGCTGGACGTTCACATTTTTCAGTGTGGACGCTGATTTTTGGTGGAGAGGGACGTAAGGCTCTATGTTGAGCCCTTGCTCGGCTAGGCGAGCCCGCAGCCCCAATGTGAGTGGGTCTGTGCGAGGGCCCTGAGGGAGGTTTGAGGGCAGGCATGCGTTTTGGGGCTGGCACCTTTGGCCTGTGAGCTAGGGCTGGACGTTCACATTTTTCAGTGAGGACGCTGATTTTTGGTGGAGAGGGTCGTAAGGCTCTATGTTGAGCCCTTGCTCGGCTAGGCGAGCCCGCAGCCCCAATGTGAGTGGGTCTGTGCGAGGGCCGCTGAGGGAGGTTTGAGGGCAGGCATGCGTTTTGGGGCTGGCACCTTTGGCCTGGGAGCTAGGGCTGGACGTTCACATTTTTCAGTGTGGACGCTGATTTTGGTGGAGAGGGTCGTAAGGCTCTATGTTGAGCCCTTGCTCGGCTAGGCGAGCCCGCAGCCCCAATGTGAGTGGGTCTGTGCGAGGGCCCCTGAGGGAGGTTTGAGGGCAGGCATGCGTTTTGGGGCTGGCACCTTTGGCCTGGGAGCTAGGGCTGGACGTTCACATTTTTCAGTGTGGACGCTGATTTTTGGTGGAGAGGGTCGTAAGGCTCTATGTTGAGCCCTTGCTCGGCTAGGCGAGCCCGCAGCCCCATGTGAGTGGGTCTGTGCGAGGGCCCTGAGGGAGGTTTGAGGGCAGGCATGCGTTTTGGGGCTGGCACCTTTGGCCTGGGAGCTAGGGCTGGACGTTCACATTTTTCAGTGTGGACGCTGATTTTTGGTGGAGAGGGTCGTAAGGCTCTATGTTGAGCCCTTGCTCGGCTAGGCGAGCCCGCAGCCCCAATGTGAGTGGGTCTGTGCGAGGGCCGCTGAGGGAGGTTTGAGGGCAGGCATGCGTTTTGGGGCTGGCACCTTTGGCCTGGGAGCTAGGGCTGGACGTTCACATTTTTCAGTGTGGACGCTGATTTTTGTGGAGAGGGTCGTAAGGCTCTATGTTGAGCCCTTGCTCGGCTAGGCGAGCCCGCAGCCCCAATGTGAGTGGGTCTGTGCGAGGGCCCCTGAGGGAGGTTTGAGGGCAGGCATGCGTTTTGGGGCTGGCACCTTTGGCCTGGGAGCTAGGGCTGGACGTTCACATTTTTTGAGCATGGACGCTGATTTTTGGTGGAGAGGGTCGTAAGGCTCTATGTTGAGCCCTTGCTCGGACAGGCGAGCCCGCAGCCCCAATGTGAGTGGGTCTGTGCGAGGGCCCCTGAGGGAGGTTTGAGGGCAGGCATGCGTTTTGGGGCTGGCACCTTTGGCCTGGGAGCTAGGGCTGGACGTTCACATTTTGAGCATGGACGCTGATTTTTGGTGGAGAGGGTCGTAAGGCTCTATGTTGAGCCCTTGCTCGGCTAGGCGAGCCCGCAGCCCCAATGTGAGTGGGTCTGTGCGAGGGCCCCTGAGGGAGGTTTGAGGGCAGGCATGCGTTTTGGGGCTGGCACCTTTGGCCTGGGAGCTAGGGCTGGACGTTTACATTTTTCAGTGTGGACGCTGATTTTTGGTGGAGAGGGACGTAAGGCTCTATGTTGAGCCCTTGCTCGGCAGGCGAGCCCGCAGCCCCAATGTGAGTGGGTCTGTGCGAGGGCCCCTGAGGGAGGTTTGAGGGCAGGCATGCGTTTTGGGGCTGGCACCTTTGGCCTGGGAGCTAGGGCTGGACGTTCACATTTTTCAGTGTGGACGCTGATTTTTGGTGGAGAGGGTCGTAAGGCTCTATGTTGAGCCCTTGCTCGGCTAGGCGAGCCCGCAGCCCCATGTGAGTGGGTCTGTGCGAGGGCCCCTGAGGGAGGTTTGAGGGCAGGCATGCGTTTTGGGGCTGGCACCTTTGGCCTGGGAGCTAGGGCTGGACGTTTACCATTTTGAGCATGGACGCTGATTTTTGGTGGAGAGGGTCGTAAGGCTCTATGTTGAGCCCTTGCTCGGCTAGGCGAGCCCGCAGCCCCAATGTGAGTGGGTCTGTGCGAGGGCCCCTGAGGGAGGTTTGAGGGCAGGCATGCGTTTTGGGGCTGGCACCTTTGGCCTGGGAGCTAGGGCTGGACGTTCACATTTTTCAGTGTGGACGCTGATTTTTGGTGGAGAGGGTCGTAAGGCTCTATGTTGAGCCCTTGCTCGGACAGGCGAGCCCGCAGCCCCAATGTGAGTGGGTCTGTGCGAGGGCCCCTGAGGGAGGTTTGAGGGCAGGCATGCGTTTTGGGGCTGGCACCTTTGGCCTGGGAGCTAGGGCTGGACGTTCACATTTTTCAGCATGGACGCTGATTTTTGGTGGAGAGGGTCGTAAGGCTCTATGTTGAGCCCTTGCTCGGCTAGGCGAGCCCGCAGCCCCAATGTGAGTGGGTCTGTGCGAGGGCCGCTGAGGGAGGTTTGAGGGCAGGCATGCGTTTTGGGGCTGGCACCTTTGGCCTGGGAGCTAGGGCTGGACGTTCACATTTTTCAGTGTGGACGCTGATTTTTGGTGGAGAGGGACGTAAGGCTCTATGTTGAGCCCTTGCTCGGCTAGGCGAGCCCGCAGCCCCAATGTGAGTGGGTCTGTGCGAGGGCCCCTGAGGGAGGTTTGAGGGCAGGCATGCGTTTTGGGGCTGGCACCTTTGGCCTGGGAGCTAGGGCTGGACGTTTACCATTTTTGAGCATGGACGCTGATTTTTGGTGGAGAGGGTCGTAAGGCTCTATGTTGAGCCCTTGCTCGGCTAGGCGAGCCCGCAGCCCCAATGTGAGTGGGTCTGTGCGAGGGCCGCTGAGGGAGGTTTGAGGGCAGGCATGCGTTTTGGGGCTGGCACCTTTGGCCTGGGAGCTAGGGCTGGACGTTCACATTTTTCAGTGTGGACGCTGATTTTGGTGGAGAGGGTCGTAAGGCTCTATGTTGAGCCCTTGCTCGGCTAGGCGAGCCCGCAGCCCCAATGTGAGTGGGTCTGTGCGAGGGCCCCTGAGGGAGGTTTGAGGGCAGGCATGCGTTTTGGGGCTGGCACCTTTGGCCTGGGAGCTAGGGCTGGACGTTCACATTTTTCAGTGTGGACGCTGATTTTTGGTGGAGAGGGTCGTAAGGCTCTATGTTGAGCCCTTGCTCGGCTAGGCGAGCCCGCAGCCCCAATGGGGCTGAGGGCTCGCCTGAGGGAGGTTTGAGGGCAGGCATGCGTTTTGGGGCTGGCACCTTTGGCCTGGGAGCTAGGGCTGGACGTTCACATTTTGAGTGTGGACGCTGATTTTTGGTGGAGAGGGTCGTAAGGCTCTATGTTGAGCCCTTGCTCGGCTAGGCGAGCCCGCAGCCCCAATGTGAGTGGGTCTGTGCGAGGGCCCCTGAGGGAGGTTTGAGGGCAGGCATGCGTTTTGGGGCTGGCACCTTTGGCCTGGGAGCTAGGGCTGGACGTTCACATTTTTCAGTGTGGACGCTGATTTTGGTGGAGAGGGTCGTAAGGCTCTATGTTGAGCCCTTGCTCGGCAGGCGAGCCCGCAGCCCCAATGTGAGTGGGTCTGTGCGAGGGCCCCTGAGGGAGGTTTGAGGGCAGGCATGCGTTTTGGGGCTGGCACCTTTGGCCTGGGAGCTAGGGCTGGACGTTCACATTTTGAGCATGGACGCTGATTTTTGGTGGAGAGGGTCGTAAGGCTCTATGTTGAGCCCTTGCTCGGCTAGGCGAGCCCGCAGCCCCAATGTGAGTGGGTCTGTGCGAGGGCCCCTGAGGGAGGTTTGAGGGCAGGCATGCGTTTTGGGGCTGGCACCTTTGGCCTGGGAGCTAGGGCTGGACGTTCACATTTTTCAGTGTGGACGCTGATTTTTGGTGGAGAGGGTCGTAAGGCTCTATGTTGAGCCCTTGCTCGGCTAGGCGAGCCCGCAGCCCCAATGTGAGTGGGTCTGTGCGAGGGCCCCTGAGGGAGGTTTGAGGGCAGGCATGCGTTTTGGGGCTGGCACCTTTGGCCTGGGAGCTAGGGCTGGACGTTTACATTTTGAGTGTGGACGCTGATTTTTGGTGGAGAGGGTCGTAAGGCTCTATGTTGAGCCCTTGCTCGGCTAGGCGAGCCCGCAGCCCCAATGTGAGTGGGTCTGTGCGAGGGCCCCTGAGGGAGGTTTGAGGGCAGGCATGCGTTTTGGGGCTGGCACCTTTGGCCTGGGAGCTAGGGCTGGACGTTCACATTTTTCAGTGTGGACGCTGATTTTTGTGGAGAGGGTCGTAAGGCTCTATGTTGAGCCCTTGCTCGGCTAGGCGAGCCCGCAGCCCCAATGTGAGTGGGTCTGTGCGAGGGCCGCTGAGGGAGGTTTGAGGGCAGGCATGCGTTTTGGGGCTGGCACCTTTGGCCTGGGAGCTAGGGCTGGACGTTCACATTTTTCAGTGTGGACGCTGATTTTTGGTGGAGAGGGTCGTAAGGCTCTATGTTGAGCCCTTGCTCGGCTAGGCGAGCCCGCAGCCCCAATGTGAGTGGGTCTGTGCGAGGGCCCCTGAGGGAGGTTTGAGGGCAGGCATGCGTTTTGGGGCTGGCACCTTTGGCCTGGGAGCTAGGGCTGGACGTTCACATTTTTCAGTGTGGACGCTGATTTTGGTGGAGAGGGTCGTAAGGCTCTATGTTGAGCCCTTGCTCGGCTAGGCGAGCCCGCAGCCCCAATGTGAGTGGGTCTGTGCGAGGGCCCCTGAGGGAGGTTTGAGGGCAGGCATGCGTTTTGGGGCTGGCACCTTTGGCCTGGGAGCTAGGGCTGGACGTTCACATTTTTCAGTGTGGACGCTGATTTTTGGTGGAGAGGGTCGTAAGGCTCTATGTTGAGCCCTTGCTCGGCTAGGCGAGCCCGCAGCCCCAATGTGAGTGGGTCTGTGCGAGGGCCGCTGAGGGAGGTTTGAGGGCAGGCATGCGTTTTGGGGCTGGCACCTTTGGCCTGGGAGCTAGGGCTGGACGTTCACATTTTTCAGTGTGGACGCTGATTTTTGGTGGAGAGGTCGTAAGGCTCTATGTTGAGCCCTTGCTCGGCTAGGCGAGCCCGCAGCCCCAATGTGAGTGGGTCTGTGCGAGGGCCGCTGAGGGAGGTTTGAGGGCAGGCATGCGTTTTGGGGCTGGCACCTTTGGCCTGGGAGCTAGGGCTGGACGTTCACATTTTTCAGTGTGGACGCTGATTTTTGGTGGAGAGGGTCGTAAGGCTCTATGTTGAGCCCTTGCTCGGCTAGGCGAGCCCGCAGCCCCAATGTGAGTGGGTCTGTGCGAGGGCCCCTGAGGGAGGTTTGAGGGCAGGCATGCGTTTTGGGGCTGGCACCTTTGGCCTGGGAGCTAGGGCTGGACGTTCACATTTTTCAGTGTGGACGCTGATTTTTGGTGGAGAGGGTCGTAAGGCTCTATGTTGAGCCCTTGCTCGGCTAGGCGAGCCCGCAGCCCCAATGTGAGTGGGTCTGTGCGAGGGCCCCTGAGGGAGGTTTGAGGGCAGGCATGCGTTTTGGGGCTGGCACCTTTGGCCTGGGAGCTAGGGCTGGACGTTCACATTTTTCAGTGTGGACGCTGATTTTTGGTGGAGAGGGTCGTAAGGCTCTATGTTGAGCCCTTGCTCGGCTAGGCGAGCCCGCAGCCCCAATGTGAGTGGGTCTGTGCGAGGGCCGCTGAGGGAGGTTTGAGGGCAGGCATGCGTTTTGGGGCTGGCACCTTTGGCCTGGGAGCTAGGGCTGGACGTTCACATTTTTCAGTGTGGACGCTGATTTTTGGTGGAGAGGGTCGTAAGGCTCTATGTTGAGCCCTTGCTCGGCTAGGCGAGCCCGCAGCCCCAATGTGAGTGGGTCTGTGCGAGGGCCCCTGAGGGAGGTTTGAGGGCAGGCATGCGTTTTGGGGCTGGCACCTTTGGCCTGGGAGCTAGGGCTGGACGTTCACATTTTGAGCATGGACGCTGATTTTTGGTGGAGAGGGTCGTAAGGCTCTATGTTGAGCCCTTGCTCGGCTAGGCGAGCCCGCAGCCCCAATGTGAGTGGGTCTGTGCGAGGGCCCCTGAGGGAGGTTTGAGGGCAGGCATGCGTTTTGGGGCTGGCACCTTTGGCCTGGGAGCTAGGGCTGGACGTTCACATTTTTCAGTGTGGACGCTGATTTTTGGTGGAGAGGGACGTAAGGCTCTATGTTGAGCCCTTGCTCGGCTAGGCGAGCCCGCAGCCCCAATGTGAGTGGGTCTGTGCGAGGGCCCCTGAGGGAGGTTTGAGGGCAGGCATGCGTTTTGGGGCTGGCACCTTTGGCCTGGGAGCTAGGGCTGGACGTTTACACATTTTGAGCATGGATGCTGATTTTTGGTGGAGAGGGTCGTAAGGCTCTATGTTGAGCCCTTGCTCGCTAGGCGAGCCCGCAGCCCCAATGTGAGTGGGTCTGTGCGAGGGCCCCTGAGGGAGGTTTGAGGGCAGGCATGCGTTTTGGGGCTGGCACCTTTGGCCTGGGAGCTAGGGCTGGACGTTCACATTTTTCAGTGTGGACGCTGATTTTTGGTGGAGAGGGTCGTAAGGCTCTATGTTGAGCCCTTGCTCGGCTAGGCGAGCCCGCAGCCCCAATGTGAGTGGGTCTGTGCGAGGGCCGCTGAGGGAGGTTTGAGGGCAGGCATGCGTTTTGGGGCTGGCACCTTTGGCCTGGGAGCTAGGGCTGGACGTTTACATTTTTCAGCATGGACGCTGATTTTTGGTGGAGAGGGTCGTAAGGCTCTATGTTGAGCCCTTGCTCGGCTAGGCGAGCCCGCAGCCCCAATGTGAGTGGGTCTGTGCGAGGGCCCCTGAGGGAGGTTTGAGGGCAGGCATGCGTTTTGGGGCTGGCACCTTTGGCCTGGGAGCTAGGGCTGGACGTTCACATTTTTCAGTGTGGACGCTGATTTTGGTGGAGAGGGTCGTAAGGCTCTATGTTGAGCCCTTGCTCGGCTAGGCGAGCCCGCAGCCCCAATGTGAGTGGGTCTGTGCGAGGGCCCCTGAGGGAGGTTTGAGGGCAGGCATGCGTTTTGGGGCTGGCACCTTTGGCCTGGGAGCTAGGGCTGGACGTTCACATTTTTGAGTGTGGACGCTGATTTTTGGTGGAGAGGGTCGTAAGGCTCTATGTTGAGCCCTTGCTCGGCTAGGCGAGCCCGCAGCCCCAATGTGAGTGGGTCTGTGCGAGGGCCCCTGAGGGAGGTTTGAGGGCAGGCATGCGTTTTGGGGCTGGCACCTTTGGCCTGGGAGCTAGGGCTGGACGTTCACATTTTTCAGTGTGGACGCTGATTTTTGGTGGAGAGGGTCGTAAGGCTCTATGTTGAGCCCTTGCTCGGCTAGGCGAGCCCGCAGCCCCAATGTGAGTGGGTCTGTGCGAGGGCCGCTGAGGGAGGTTTGAGGGCAGGCATGCGTTTTGGGGCTGGCACCTTTGGCCTGGGAGCTAGGGCTGGACGTTCACATTTTTCAGTGTGGACGCTGATTTTTGGTGGAGAGGGTCGTAAGGCTCTATGTTGAGCCCTTGCTCGGCTAGGCGAGCCCGCAGCCCCAATGTGAGTGGGTCTGTGCGAGGGCCGCTGAGGGAGGTTTGAGGGCAGGCATGCGTTTTGGGGCTGGCACCTTTGGCCTGGGAGCTAGGGCTGGACGTTCACATTTTGAGCATGGACGCTGATTTTTTGGTGGAGAGGGTCGTAAGGCTCTATGTTGAGCCCTTGCTCGGCTAGGCGAGCCCGCAGCCCCAATGTGAGTGGGTCTGTGCGAGGGCCGCTGAGGGAGGTTTGAGGGCAGGCATGCGTTTTGGGGCTGGCACCTTTGGCCTGGGAGCTAGGGCTGGACGTTCACATTTTTCAGTGTGGACGCTGATTTTGGTGGAGAGGGTCGTAAGGCTCTATGTTGAGCCCTTGCTCGGCTAGGCGAGCCCGCAGCCCCAATGTGAGTGGGTCTGTGCGAGGGCCCCTGAGGGAGGTTTGAGGGCAGGCATGCGTTTTGGGGCTGGCACCTTTGGCCTGGGAGCTAGGGCTGGACGTTCACATTTTGAGCATGGACGCTGATTTTTGGTGAGAGGGTCGTAAGGCTCTATGTTGAGCCCTTGCTCGGCTAGGCGAGCCCGCAGCCCCAATGTGAGTGGGTCTGTGCGAGGGCCCCTGAGGGAGGTTTGAGGGCAGGCATGCGTTTTGGGGCTGGCACCTTTGGCCTGGGAGCTAGGGCTGGACGTTCACATTTTGAGCATGGACGCTGATTTTTGGTGGAGAGGGTCGTAAGGCTCTATGTTGAGCCCTTGCTCGGCTAGGCGAGCCCGCAGCCCCAATGTGAGTGGGTCTGTGCGAGGGCCGCTGAGGGAGGTTTGAGGGCAGGCATGCGTTTTGGGGCTGGCACCTTTGGCCTGGGAGCTAGGGCTGGACGTTCACATTTTGAGTGTGGACGCTGATTTTTGGTGGAGAGGGTCGTAAGGCTCTATGTTGAGCCCTTGCTCGGCTAGGCGAGCCCGCAGCCCCAATGTGAGTGGGTCTGTGCGAGGGCCCCTGAGGGAGGTTTGAGGGCAGGCATGCGTTTTGGGGCTGGCACCTTTGGCCTGGGAGCTAGGGCTGGACGTTCACATTTTGAGCATGGACGCTGATTTTTGGTGGAGAGGGTCGTAAGGCTCTATGTTGAGCCCTTGCTCGGCTAGGCGAGCCCGCAGCCCCAATGTGAGTGGGTCTGTGCGAGGGCCCCTGAGGGAGGTTTGAGGGCAGGCATGCGTTTTTGGGGCTGGCACCTTTGGCCTGGGAGCTAGGGCTGGACGTTCACATTTTTGAGCATGGACGCTGATTTTTGGTGGAGAGGGTCGTAAGGCTCTATGTTGAGCCCTTGCTCGGCTAGGCGAGCCCGCAGCCCCAATGTGAGTGGGTCTGTGCGAGGGCCGCTGAGGGAGGTTTGAGGGCAGGCATGCGTTTTGGGGCTGGCACCTTTGGCCTGGGAGCTAGGGCTGGACGTTCACATTTTTCAGTGTGGACGCTGATTTTTGGTGGAGAGGGTCGTAAGGCTCTATGTTGAGCCCTTGCTCGGCTAGGCGAGCCCGCAGCCCCAATGTGAGTGGGTCTGTGCGAGGGCCCCTGAGGGAGGTTTGAGGGCAGGCATGCGTTTTGGGGCTGGCACCTTTGGCCTGGGAGCTAGGGCTGGACGTTCACATTTTGACATGTGGACGCTGATTTTTGGTGGAGAGGGTCGTAAGGCTCTATGTTGAGCCCTTGCTCGGCTAGGCGAGCCCGCAGCCCCAATGTGAGTGGGTCTGTGCGAGGGCCCCTGAGGGAGGTTTGAGGGCAGGCATGCGTTTTGGGGCTGGCACCTTTGGCCTGGGAGCTAGGGCTGGACGTTCACATTTTTCAGTGTGGACGCTGATTTTGGTGGAGAGGTCGTAAGGCTCTATGTTGAGCCCTTGCTCGGCTAGGCGAGCCCGCAGCCCCAAAGTGAGTGGGTCTGTGCGAGGGCCCCTGAGGGAGGTTTGAGGGCAGGCATGCGTTTTGGGGCTGGCACCTTTGGCCTGGGAGCTAGGGCTGGACGTTTAACATTTTTCAGTGTGGACGCTGATTTTTTGGTGGAGAGGGTCGTAAGGCTCTATGTTGAGCCCTTGCTCGGCTAGGCGAGCCCGCAGCCCCAATGTGAGTGGGTCTGTGCGAGGGCCGCTGAGGGAGGTTTGAGGGCAGGCATGCGTTTTGGGGCTGGCACCTTTGGCCTGGGAGCTAGGGCTGACGTTCACATTTTTCAGTGTGGACGCTGATTTTTGGAGAGGGGTCGTAAGGCTCTATGTTGAGCCTTGCTCGGCAGGCGAGCCCGCAGCCCCAGTGTGAGAGGGTCTGTGCGAGGGCCCCTGAGGGAGGTTTGAGGGCAGGCATGCGTTTTGGGGCTGGCACCTTTGGCCTGGGAGCTAGGGCTGGACGTTCAAATTTTGAGCATGGACGCTGATTTTTGGTGGAGAGGGTCGTAAGGCTCTATGTTGAGCCCTTGCTCGGCTAGGCGAGCCCGCAGCCCCAATGTGAGTGGGTCTGTGCGAGGGCCCCTGAGGGAGGTTTGAGGGCAGGCATGCGTTTTGGGGCTGGCACCTTTGGCCTGGGAGCTAGGGCTGGACGTTCACATTTTTCAGTGTGGACGCTGATTTTTGGTGGAGAGGACGTAAGGCTCTATGTTGAGCCCTTGCTCGGCTAGGCGAGCCCGCAGCCCCAATGTGAGTGGGTCTGTGCGAGGGCCCCTGAGGGAGGTTTGAGGGCAGGCATGCGTTTTGGGGCTGGCACCTTTGGCCTGGGAGCTAGGGCTGGACGTTTAACATTTTTCAGTGTGGACGCTGATTTTTGGTGGAGAGGGTCGTAAGGCTCTATGTTGAGCCCTTGCTCGGCTAGGCGAGCCCGCAGCCCAATGTGAGTGGGTCTGTGCGAGGGCCCCTGAGGGAGGTTTGAGGGCAGGCATGCGTTTTGGGGCTGGCACCTTTGGCCTGGGAGCTAGGGCTGGACGTTCACATTTTTCAGTGTGGACGCTGATTTTTGGTGGAGAGGGTCGTAAGGCTCTATGTTGAGCCCTTGCTCGGCTAGGCGAGCCCGCAGCCCCAATGTGAGTGGGTCTGTGCGAGGGCCCCTGAGGGAGGTTTGAGGGCAGGCATGCGTTTTGGGGCTGGCACCTTTGGCCTGGGAGCTAGGGCTGGACGTTTAACATTTTGAGCATGGACGCTGATTTTGGTGGAGAGGGACGTAAGGCTCTATGTTGAGCCCTTGCTCGGCTAGGCGAGCCCGCAGCCCCAATGTGAGTGGGTCTGTGCGAGGGCCCGCTGAGGGAGGTTTGAGGGCAGGCATGCGTTTTGGGGCTGGCACCTTTGGCCTGGGAGCTAGGGCTGGACGTTCACATTTTTCAGTGTGGACGCTGATTTTGGTGGAGAGGGTCGTAAGGCTCTATGTTGAGCCCTTGCTCGGCTAGGCGAGCCCGCAGCCCCAATGTGAGTGGGTCTGTGCGAAGGCCCCTGAGGGAGGTTTGAGGGCAGGCATGCGTTTTGGGGCTGGCACCTTTGGCCTGGGAGCTAGGGCTGGACGTTCACATTTTTGAGCATGGATGCTGATTTTTTGTGGAGAGGGACGTAAGGCTCTATGTTGAGCCCTTGCTCGGCTAGGCGAGCCCGCAGCCCCAATGTGAGTTGGTCTGTGCGAGGGCCCCTGAGGGAGGTTTGAGGGCAGGCATGCGTTTTGGGGCTGGCACCTTTGGCCTGGGAGCTAGGGCTGGACGTTAACATTTTTCAGTGTGGACGCTGATTTTGGTGGAGAGGGTCGTAAGGCTCTATGTTGAGCCCTTGCTCGGCTAGGCGAGCCCGCAGCCCCAATGTGAGTGGGTCTGTGCGAGGGCCCCTGAGGGAGGTTTGAGGGCAGGCATGCGTTTTGGGGCTGGCACCTTTGCCTGGGAGCTAGGCTGGATGTTCACATTTGAGCATGGATGCTGATTTTTGTTGGAGAGGGTCGTAAGGCTCTATGTTGAGCCCTTGCTCGGCTAGGCGAGCCCGCAGCCCCAATGTGAGTGGGTCTGTGCGAGGGCCCCTGAGGGAGGTTTGAGGGCAGGCATGCGTTTTTGGGGCTGGCACCTTGGCCTGGGAGCTAGGGCTGGACGTTCACATTTTTCAGTGTGGTGCTGATTTTTGGTGGAGAGGGTCGTAAGGCTCTATGTTGAGCCCTTGCTCGGCTAGCGAGCCCGCAGCCCCAATGGAGTGGGTCTGTGCGAGGCCGCTGAGGGAGGTTTGAGGGCAGGCATGCGTTTTGGGGCTGGCACCTTTGCCTGGAGCTAGGGCTGGACGTTCACATTTTCAGTGTGGACGCTGATTTTTGGGTGGAGAGGTCGTAAGGCTCTATGTTGAGCCCTTGCTCGGCTAGGCGAGCCGCAGCCCCCAATGTGAGTGGGTCTGTGCGAGGGCCGCTGAGGGAGGTTTGAGGGCAAGGCATGCGTTTTGGGGCTGGCACCCTTTGGCCTGGGAGCTAGGGCTGGACGTTTTTCACATTTTGAGCATGGATGCTGATTTTTGGTGGAGAGGACGTAAGGCTCTATGTTGAGCCCTTGCTCGGCTAGGCGAGCCCGCACCCCAATGTGAGTGGGTCTGTGCGAGGGCCGTGAGGGAGGTTTGAGGCAGGCAATGCGTTTTTGGGGCTGGCACCTTTGGCCTGGGAGCTAGGGCTGGACGTTCACATTTTTCAGTGTGGACGCTGATTTTGGTGGAGAGGGTCCGTAAGGCTCTATGTTGAGCCCTTGCTCGACAGGCGAGCCCGCAGCCCCATGTGAGTGGTTCTGTGCGAGGGCCGCTGAGGGGGGTTTGAGGGCAGGCATGCGTTTTGGGGCTGGCACCTTTGGCCTGGGAGCTAGGGCTGGATGTTCAAAATTTTCAGCATGGACGCTGATTTTGGTGGAGAGGGTCGTAAGGCTCTATGTTGAGCCCTTGCTCTCG
>NW_026561998.1:12500-17500 GCF_028858705.1 Grus americana
GGGCTCCAGCTTAAGGCCGGGGAAAGAAAGGGGGGAGAGGGAGGAAAAAAAAAAAAAAAACACAGAAAAAAAAAAAAAGGGCGAGGCGGCCCCCCCCCCACAGCACGCCTCGCCCTTCGACCACCGCTCACAGACCTTTCCACCCAGCCCTCCGGCAACCGGGTAAGGCAGGGCAGGCCAGACACCGTGGGACGCCCCACGGCTGGCTCGTGCCGGCCGAGAGAGGAGGTGGCACCACCACCGCGCGCCTGTGCCGTCATCGGGCTCTGGGCACCGGGGAGAAAACACGGCAGGCTCGCCTGCCCCCGGCGGTCTGCATTCGGCTGCCGGCCACAGCGACCGGCTGCCCGCTCGCATTTCCACCCGCTTTGCGGGCTCCAGCTTAAGGCCGGGGAAAGAAAGGGGGGGGAGGGAGAAAAAAAAAAAAAAAACAGAAAAAAAAAAAAAGGGCGAGGCGGGCCCCCCCACGGCACGCCTCGCCCTTCGACCACCGCTCACAGACCTTTCCACCCAGCCCTCCGGCAACCGGGTAAGGCAGGGCAGGCCGGACACCGTGGGACGCCCCACGGCTGGCTCGTGCCGGCCGAGAGAGGAGGTGGCACCACCACCGCGCGCCTGTGCCGTCATCGGGCTCTGGGCACCGGGGAGAAGACACAGCAGGCCTGCCTCCACCTGCCAGCCACCGCTCAAAGCTCTGCCCGCCTCGCGGGCTCCAGCTTAAGGCCGGAGAAAAAGGACGAGTTGCCGCCAACATCGCCCACTCGGGTCACTGGGCCCTCCGGAACCAGGGAAAGCCACCGCAGGCTTGAAACCCCCGGCCGTCTGCCTCCAGCATACACCGGCAGTAACCTTCGCCGTCATTGGGCCAGCTCAGGAAACAGAGCAAAGGAGAAACCACCGAGGAGGGTGGGACAGCGGCGCCCACCCTTTCCCCAGCCGCGTGCGTTCGAGTGCCGGCAACCGCCGCCAGCCTTTGCCCTGCCCCGCGGGATCGGGCTCAGCACCTCACAGCAGTAGGCAACGACCACCAGAGACTGCAAGTGGCTCCGGCTCTCCGCGGCTGCCAGCAGACCTTCGGGTGCCCTGTGCTGGCTTAGCCGGGGAAGCACCGGGAGGACGACCGTGCCAAGCACTCTGGAAGGTGAGACCAACCGCCACGGAAACGGCTGAGACCGGCTGCCAAAAACCCCCGGTGTCCGGCAGAGCCGCGGGGGTGAGCAGCCGTTCGCTAGTGTTCGCCCTGGTCGCGAGACACCGCTCGCGCCTATAATACGGACAGATACGTCCCCGCCCCCGGCGAGCTCCAAGAGCGCTGCCTATGGCCACCGGGGAGGCGCACCAACCACGCTGCCTTTTACGATGGCGTAGCTGGAGGCAGCGAAAAACAGCGACCCCATCGGCAGCTCCGGGGAGGTGGCAGGGACAACAGGTCTACCTGCCAGACCCGGAACCGCCCAAGTCCCGGCGGAGCCGGGTAGACCAGAGCGCCTGCAGCGGAGCCGGGTAGACCTGAGAGCCCGCCGGGGAGCCGGGTAGACCTGAGAGCCCGCCGCGGAGCCGGGTGGACCTGAGAGCCCGCCGCGGAGCCGGGTAGACCTGATGGCCAACTGCAGAGGCAGACCTGGTGGCGTGTGAAGCAGCCAGGTAGACGTAAAGGCCCGCCGGGCCGGCCCGCTCCTACCCCCGCCACCGCCCGCCGGTCGGCCGGCTGCGGCCTGCAAGCTGCACGGGAACAGGCCCCCGCTGCCGGGCCCGCCGGCCCGTCCCCGGGGCCGCTGGCCCGTCAGGCGCCCCCCCCCGAGGCCGCTCAGCAGGCCCGGGCCCAGGCCCCGCAGTGAACGGGGGCTGCGGGCCGGGCCCGGCCGCCGCGAGGGCCCGGGCCGGGCCGGCCCGCTCCTGCCCCCCTCCACCGCCCGGCTGCGGCCTGCAAGCTGCACGGGAACAGGCCCCCGCTGCCGGGCCCGCCGGCCCGTCAGGCGCGCCCCCCCCCCCGAGGCCGCTCAGCAGGCCCGGGCCCAGGCCCCGCAGTGAACGGGGGCTGCGGGCCGGGCCCGGCCGCCGCGAGGGCCCGGGCCCGGGCCGGGCCGGCCCGCTCCTGCCCCCGCCACCGCCCGGCTGCGGCCGGCAAGCGGCACGGGAACAGGCCCCCGCTGCCGGGCCCGCCGGCCCGGCCCGGGGGCCGCGGGCCCGTCAGGCGCCCCCCCCCCCCCCCGAGGCCGCTCAGCAGGCCCGGGCCCAGGCCCCGCAGTGAACGGGGGCTGCGGGCCGGGCCCGGCCGCCGCGAGGGCCCGGGCCCGGGCCGGGCCGGCCCGCTCCTGCCCCCCTCCACCGCCCGCCGGTCGTGCCGCTGCGGCCTGCAAGCTGCACGGGAACAGGCCCCCGCTGCCGGGCCCGCCGACCCGTCCCCGGGGCCGCTGGCCCGTCAGGCGCCCCCCCCCCCGAGGCCGCTCAGCAGGCCCGGGCCCAGGCCCCGCAGTGAACGGGGGCTGCGGGCCGGGCCCGGCCGCCGCGAGGGCCCGAACCGGGCCGGCCCGCTCCTGCCCCCGCCACCGCCCGGCTGCGGCCTGCAAGCTGCACGGGAACAGGCCCCCGCTGCCGGGCCCGCCGGACCGTCCCCGGGGCCGCTGGCCCGTCAGGCGCGCCCCCCCCCCCCCCCCCCCCCCCCCCACCCCCCCCCCCCCCCCCCCCCCCCCCCCCCCCCCCCCCCCCCCCCCCCCCCCCCCCCCCCCCCCCCCCCCCCCCCCCCCCCCCCCCCCCCCCCCCCCCCCCCTCCCCCCCCCCCACCCCCCCCCCCCCCCCCCCACCCCCCCCCCCCCCCCCCCCCCCCCCCCACCCCCCCCCCCCCCCCCCCCCCGCCCCCCCCCCCACCCCCCCCCCCCCCCCGCCCCCCCCCCCCCCCCGCCCCCCCCCCCCCCCCCCCCCCCCCCCCCCCCCCCCCCCCCCCCCCCCCCCCCCCCCCCCCCCCCCCCCCCCCCCCCCCCCCCCCCCCCCCCCCCCCCCCCCCCCCCCCGCACCCCCCCCCCCCCCCCCCCCCACCCCCCCCCCCCCCCCCCCCCCCCCCCCCCCCCCCCCCCCCCCCCCCCCCCCCCCCCCCCCCCCCCCCCCCCCCCCCCCCCCCCCCCCCCCCCCCCCCCCCCCCCCCCCCCCCCCCCCCCCCCCCCCCCCCCCCCCCCCCCCCCCCCCCCCGCGGCCGCTCAGCAGGCCCGGGCCCAGGCCCAGGCCCCGCAGTGAACGGCGGCTGCGGACCGGGCCCGGCCGCCGCGAGGGCCCGGGCCGGGCCGGCCCGCTCCTGCCCCCGCCACCGCCCGGCTGCGGCCTGCAAGCTGCACGGGAACAGGCCCCCGCTGCCGGGCCCGCCGGCCCGTCCCCGGGGCCGCTGGCCCGTCAGGCGCGCCCCCCCCCCCCCCCCCCCCCCCCCCCCCCCCCCCCCCCCCCCCCCCCCCCCCCCCCCCCCCCCCCCCCCCCCCCCCCCCCCCGCGGCCGCTCAGCAGGCCCGGGCCCAGGCCCAGGCCCCGCAGTGAACGGCGGCTGCGGACCGGGCCCGGCCGCCGCGAGGGCCCGAACCGGGCCGGGCCGGCCCGCTCCTGCCCCCGCCACCGCCCGGCTGCGGCCTGCAAGCTGGCAGCCGCGAGGGCCCGGGCCGGGCCGGCCCGCTCCTGCCCCCGCCCCCGCCCGGCTGCGGCCTGCAAGCTGCACGGGAACAGGCCCCCGCTGCCGGGCCCGCCGGCCCGTCAGGCGCGCCCCCCCCCCCGAGGCCGCTCAGCAGGCCCGGCCCCAGACCCCGCAGTGAACGGCGGCTGCGGGCCGGGCCCGGCCGCCGCGAGGGCCCGGGCCGGGCCGGCCCGCTCCTGCCCCCGCCACCGCCCGGCTGCGGCCTGCAAGCTGCACGGGAACAGGCCCCCGCTGCCGGGCCCGCCGGCCCGTCCCCGGGGCCGCTGGCCCGTCAGGCGCGCCCCCCCCCCGAGGCCGCTCAGCAGGCCCAGGCCCGGGCCCAGGCCCAGGCCCCGCAGTGAACGGCGGCTGCGGACCGGGCCCGGCCGCCGCGAGGGCCCGAACCGGGCCGGGCCGGCCCGCTCCTGCCCCCGCCACCGCCCGGCTGCGGCCTGCAAGCTGGCAGCCGCGAGGGCCCGGGCCGGGCCGGCCCGCTCCTGCCCCCGCCACCGCCCGTCTGCGGCCTGTAAGCTGCACGGGAACAGGCCCCCGCTGCCGGGCCCGCCGGCCCGTCCCCGGGGCCGCTGGCCCGTCAGGCGCGCCCCCCCCCCCGAGGCCGCTCAGCAGGCCCAGGCCCGGGCCCAGGCCCAGGCCCCGCAGTGAACGGCGGCTGCGGACCGGGCCCGGCCGCCGCGAGGGCCCGAACCGGGCCGGGCCGGCCCGGCCCGCTCCTGCCCCCGCCACCGCCCGGCTGCGGCCTGCAAGCTGGCAGCCGCGAGGGCCCGGGCCGGGCCGGCCCGCTCCTGCCCCCGCCACCGCCCGTCTGCGGCCTGTAAGCTGCACGGGAACAGGCCCCCGCTGCCGGGCCCGCCGGCCCGTCCCCGGGGCCGCTGGCCCGTCAGGCGCGCCCCCCCCCCCGAGGCCGCTCAGCAGGCCCAGGCCCGGGCCCAGGCCCAGGCCCAGGCCCCGCAGTGAACGGCGGCTGCGGGCCGGGCCCGGCCGCCGCGAGGGCCCGAACCGGGCCGGGCCGGCCCGCTCCTGCCCCCGCCACCGCCCGGCTGCGGCCTGCAAGCTGGCAGCCGCGAGGGCCCGGGCCGGGCCGGCCCGCTCCTGCCCCCGCCACCGCCCGTCTGCGGCCTGCAAGCTGCACGGGAACAGGCCCCCGCTGCCGGGCCCGCCGGCCCGTCCCCGGGGCCGCTGGCCCGTCAGGCGCGCCCCCCCCCCCGAGGCCGCTCAGCAGGCCCAGGCCCGGGCCCAGGCCCAGGCCCCGCAGTGAACGGCGGCTGCGGACCGGGCCCGGCCGCCGCGAGGGCCCGGGCCGGGCCGGCCCGCTCCTGCCCCCGCCCCCG
>NW_026561998.1:30000-35000 GCF_028858705.1 Grus americana
TGGACAACGATTCCCTTTCATCAGGTCGATGGGAGCGGAGGAAAGGCCACGGCAGGCTCGACTCCCCCCGTCCCTCAGGCGTTCGAGAGTGCCGGCAACCGCCACCGGTCACCGGTCTTTGCCGTGCCCCGCGGGGCGCCGCTTACCCCGGGCGGGGAGGGGGAGAACCAAATGGAAGTGAGCAGCTCTGTGAAACACGAGGCGCCGCCGTCTCGTGAGTGCCATCCCTGGGCATTCGGGGCCAAGGGAAGCCACAGCAGGCCAGAAGACACCCAGCGGTCTGCATTCGGCTGCCGGCCACCGCGACCGGCTGCCCGCTCGCATTTCCACCCGCTTTGCGGGCTCCAGCTTAAGGCCGGGGAAAGAAAGGGGGGAGAGGGAGGAAAAAAAAAAAAAAAACACAGAAAAAAAAAAAAAGGGCGAGGCGGCCCCCCCCCCACAGCACGCCTCGCCCTTCGACCACCGCTCACAGACCTTTCCACCCAGCCCTCCGGCAACCGGGTAAGGCAGGGCAGGCCAGACACCGTGGGACGCCCCACGGCTGGCTCGTGCCGGCCGAGAGAGGAGGTGGCACCACCGCCGCGCGCCTGTGCCGTCATCGGGCTCTGGGCACCGGGGAGAAAACACGGCAGGCTCGCCTGCCCCCGGCGGTCTGCATTCGGCTGCCGGCCACAGCGACCGGCTGCCCGCTCGCATTTCCACCCGCTTTGCGGGCTCCAGCTTAAGGCCGGGGAAAGAAAGGGGGGGGAGGGAGAAAAAAAAAAAAAAACAGAAAAAAAAAAAGGGCGAGGCGGGCCCCCCCACGGCACGCCTCGCCCTTCGACCACCGCTCACAGACCTTTCCACCCAGCCCTCCGGCAACCGGGTAAGGCAGGGCAGGCCGGACACCGTGGGACGCCCCACGGCTGGCTCGTGCCGGCCGAGAGAGGAGGTGGCACCACCACCGCGCGCCTGTGCCGTCATCGGGCTCTGGGCACCGGGGAGAAGACACAGCAGGCCTGCCTCCACCTGCCAGCCACCGCTCAAAGCTCTGCCCGCCTCGCGGGCTCCAGCTTAAGGCCGGAGAAAAAGGACGAGTTGCCGCCAACATCGCCCACTCGGGTCACTGGGCCCTCCGGAACCAGGGAAAGCCACCGCAGGCTTGAAACCCCCGGCCGTCTGCCTCCAGCATACACCGGCAGTAACCTTCGCCGTCATTGGGCCAGCTCAGGAAACAGAGCAAAGGAGAAACCACCGAGGAGGGTGGGACAGCGGCGCCCACCCTTTCCCCAGCCGCGTGCGTTCGAGTGCCGGCAACCGCCGCCAGCCTTTGCCCTGCCCCGCGGGATCGGGCTCAGCACCTCACAGCAGTAGGCAACGACCACCAGAGACTGCAAGTGGCTCCGGCTCTCCGCGGCTGCCAGCAGACCTTCGGGTGCCCTGTGCTGGCTTAGCCGGGGAAGCACCGGGAGGACGACCGTGCCAAGCACTCTGGAAGGTGAGACCAACCGCCACGGAAACGGCTGAGACCGGCTGCCAAAAACCCCCGGTGTCCGGCAGAGCCGCGGGGGTGAGCAGCCGTTCGCTAGTGTTCGCCCTGGTCGCGAGACACCGCTCGCGCCTATAATACGGACAGATACGTCCCCGCCCCCGGCGAGCTCCAAGAGCGCTGCCTATGGCCACCGGGGAGGCGCACCAACCACGCTGCCTTTTACGATGGCGTAGCTGGAGGCAGCGAAAAACAGCGACCCCATCGGCAGCTCCGGGGAGGTGGCAGGGACAACAGGTCTACCTGCCAGACCCGGAACCGCCCAAGTCCCGGCGGAGCCGGGTAGACCAGAGCGCCTGCAGCGGAGCCGGGTAGACCTGAGAGCCTGCCGGGGAGCCGGGTAGACCTGAGAGCCCGCCGCGGAGCCGGGTGGACCTGAGAGCCCGCCGCGGAGCCGGGTAGACCTGATGGCCAACTGCAGAGGCAGACCTGGTGGCGTGTGAAGCAGCCAGGTAGACGTAAAGGCCCGCCGGGCCGGCCCGCTCCTACCCCCGCCACCGCCCGCCGGTCGGCCGGCTGCGGCCTGCAAGCTGCACGGGAACAGGCCCCCGCTGCCGGGCCCGCCGGCCCGTCCCCGGGGCCGCTGGCCCGTCAGGCGCCCCCCCCCGAGGCCGCTCAGCAGGCCCGGGCCCAGGCCCCGCAGTGAACGGGGGCTGCGGGCCGGGCCCGGCCGCCGCGAGGGCCCGGGCCCGGGCCGGCCCGCTCCTGCCCCCCTCCACCGCCCGGCTGCGGCCTGCAAGCTGCACGGGAACAGGCCCCCGCTGCCGGGCCCGCCGGCCCGTCAGGCGCGCCCCCCCCCCCGAGGCCGCTCAGCAGGCCCGGGCCCAGGCCCCGCAGTGAACGGGGGCTGCGGGCCGGGCCCGGCCGCCGCGAGGGCCCGGGCCCGGGCCGGGCCGGCCCGCTCCTGCCCCCGCCACCGCCCGGCTGCGGCCTGCAAGCTGCACGGGAACAGGCCCCCGCTGCCGGGCCCGCCGACCCGTCCCCGGGGCCGCGGGCCCGTCAGGCGCCCCCCCCCCCCCCGAGGCCGCTCAGCAGGCCCGGGCCCAGGCCCCGCAGTGAACGGGGGCTGCGGGCCGGGCCCGGCCGCCGCGAGGGCCCGGGCCCGGGCCGGGCCGGCCCGCTCCTGCCCCCCTCCACCGCCCGCCGGTCGTGCCGCTGCGGCCTGCAAGCTGCACGGGAACAGGCCCCCGCTGCCGGGCCCGCCGACCCGTCCCCGGGGCCGCTGGCCCGTCAGGCGCCCCCCCCCCGAGGCCGCTCAGCAGGCCCGGGCCCAGGCCCCGCAGTGAACGGGGGCTGCGGGCCGGGCCCGGCCGCCGCGAGGGCCCGAACCGGGCCGGCCCGCTCCTGCCCCCGCCACCGCCCGGCTGCGGCCTGCAAGCTGCACGGGAACAGGCCCCCGCTGCCGGGCCCGCCGGACCGTCCCCGGGGCCGCTGGCCCGTCCGGCGCGCCCCCCCCCCCCCCCCCCCCCCCCCCCCCCCCCCCCCCCCCCCCCCCCCCCCCCCCCCCCCCCCCCCCCCCCGCGGCCGCTCAGCAGGCCCGGGCCCAGGCCCAGGCCCCGCAGTGAACGGCGGCTGCGGACCGGGCCCGGCCGCCGCGAGGGCCCGGGCCGGGCCGGCCCGCTCCTGCCCCCGCCACCGCCCTGGCTGCGGCCGGCAAGCTGCACGGGAACAGGCCCCCGCTGCCGGGCCCGCCGGCCCGTCCCCGGGGCCGCTGGCCCGTCAGGCGCCCCCCCCCCCCCCCCCCCCCCCCCCCCCCCCCCCCCCCCCCCCCCCCCCCCCCCCCCCCCCCCCCCCCCCCCCCCCCCCCCCCCCCGCGGCCGCTCAGCAGGCCCGGGCCCAGGCCCAGGCCCCGCAGTGAACGGCGGCTGCGGGCCGGGCCCGGCCGCCGCGAGGGCCCGAACCGGGCCGGGCCGGCCCGCTCCTGCCCCCGCCACCGCCCGGCTGCGGCCTGCAAGCTGGCAGCCGCGAGGGCCCGGGCCGGGCCGGCCCGCTCCTGCCCCCGCCACCGCCCGGCTGCGGCCTGCAAGCTGCACGGGAACAGGCCCCCGCTGCCGGGCCCGCCGGCCCGTCAGGCGCGCCCCCCCCCCGAGGCCGCTCAGCAGGCCCGGCCCCAGGCCCCGCAGTGAACGGCGGCTGCGGGCCGGGCCCGGCCGCCGCGAGGGCCCGGGCCGGGCCGGCCCGCTCCTGCCCCCGCCACCGCCCGGCTGCGGCCTGCAAGCTGCACGGGAACAGGCCCCCGCTGCCGGGCCCGCCGGCCCGTCCCCGGGGCCGCTGGCCCGTCAGGCGCGCCCCCCCCCCCCCGAGGCCGCTCAGCAGGCCCAGGCCCGGGCCCAGGCCCAGGCCCCGCAGTGAACGGCGGCTGCGGACCGGGCCCGGCCGCCGCGAGGGCCCGAACCGGGCCGGGCCGGCCCGCTCCTGCCCCCGCCACCGCCCGGCTGCGGCCTGCAAGCTGGCAGCCGCGAGGGCCCGGGCCGGGCCGGCCCGCTCCTGCCCCCGCCACCGCCCGTCTGCGGCCTGTAAGCTGCACGGGAACAGGCCCCCGCTGCCGGGCCCGCCGGCCCGTCCCCGGGGCCGCTGGCCCGTCAGGCGCGCCCCCCCCCCCGAGGCCGCTCAGCAGGCCCAGGCCCGGGCCCAGGCCCAGGCCCCGCAGTGAACGGCGGCTGCGGACCGGGCCCGGCCGCCGCGAGGGCCCGAACCGGGCCGGGCCGGCCCGGCCCGCTCCTGCCCCCGCCACCGCCCGGCTGCGGCCTGCAAGCTGGCAGCCGCGAGGGCCCGGGCCGGGCCGGCCCGCTCCTGCCCCCGCCACCGCCCGTCTGCGGCCTGTAAGCTGCACGGGAACAGGCCCCCGCTGCCGGGCCCGCCGGCCCGTCCCCGGGGCCGCTGGCCCGTCAGGCGCGCCCCCCCCCCCGAGGCCGCTCAGCAGGCCCAGGCCCGGGCCCAGGCCCAGGCCCAGGCCCCGCAGTGAACGGCGGCTGCGGGCCGGGCCCGGCCGCCGCGAGGGCCCGAACCGGGCCGGGCCGGCCCGCTCCTGCCCCCGCCACCGCCCGGCTGCGGCCTGCAAGCTGGCAGCCGCGAGGGCCCGGGCCGGGCCGGCCCGCTCCTGCCCCCGCCACCGCCCGTCTGCGGCCTGCAAGCTGCACGGGAACAGGCCCCCGCTGCCGGGCCCGCCGGCCCGTCCCCGGGGCCGCTGGCCCGTCAGGCGCGCCCCCCCCCCCGAGGCCGCTCAGCAGGCCCAGGCCCGGGCCCAGGCCCAGGCCCCGCAGTGAACGGCGGCTGCGGACCGGGCCCGGCCGCCGCGAGGGCCCGGGCCGGGCCGGCCCGCTCCTGCCCCCGCCCCCGCCCGGCTGCGGCCTGCAAGCTGCACGGGAACCGGCCCCCGGTGCGGGGCCCGCCGGCCCGTCCCGGGGGCCGCTGGCCCGTCTGGCGCGCCCCCCCCCCCCCCCCGAGGCCGCTCAGCAGGCCCAGGCCCGGG
>NW_026561998.1:40000-42500 GCF_028858705.1 Grus americana
GACGACCGTGCCAAGCACTCTGGAAGGTGAGACCAACCGCCACGGAAACGGCTGAGACCGGCTGCCAAAAACCCCCGGTGTCCGGCAGAGCCGCGGGGGTGAGCAGCCGTTCGCTAGTGTTCGCCCTGGTCGCGAGACACCGCTCGCGCCTATAATACGGACAGATACGTCCCCGCCCCCGGCGAGCTCCAAGAGCGCTGCCTATGGCCACCGGGGAGGCGCACCAACCACGCTGCCTTTTACGATGGCGTAGCTGGAGGCAGCGAAAAACAGCGACCCCATCGGCAGCTCCGGGAGGTGGCAGGGACAACAGGTCTACCTGCCAGACCCGGAACCGCCCAAGTCCCGGCGGAGCCGGGTAGACCAGAGCGCCTGCAGCGGAGCCGGGTAGACCTGAGAGCCCGCCGGGGAGCCGGGTAGACCTGAGAGCCCGCCGCGGAGCCGGGTGGACCTGAGAGCCCGCCGCGGAGCCGGGTAGACCTGATGGCCAACTGCAGAGGCAGACCTGGTGGCGTGTGAAGCAGCCAGGTAGACGTAAAGGCCCGCCGGGCCGGCCCGCTCCTACCCCCGCCACCGCCCGCCGGTCGGCCGGCTGCGGCCTGCAAGCTGCACGGGAACAGGCCCCCGCTGCCGGGCCCGCCGGCCCGTCCCCGGGGCCGCTGGCCCGTCAGGCGCCCCCCCCCGAGGCCGCTCAGCAGGCCCGGGCCCAGGCCCCGCAGTGAACGGGGGCTGCGGGCCGGGCCCGGCCGCCGCGAGGGCCCGGGCCCGGGCCGGCCCGCTCCTGCCCCCCTCCACCGCCCGGCTGCGGCCTGCAAGCTGCACGGGAACAGGCCCCCGCTGCCGGGCCCGCCGGCCCGTCAGGCGCGCCCCCCCCCCCGAGGCCGCTCAGCAGGCCCGGGCCCAGGCCCCGCAGTGAACGGGGGCTGCGGGCCGGGCCCGGCCGCCGCGAGGGCCCGGGCCCGGGCCGGGCCGGCCCGCTCCTGCCCCCGCCACCGCCGCCCGGCTGCGGCCTGCAAGCTGCACGGGAACAGGCCCCCGCTGCCGGGCCCGCCGACCCGTCCCCGGGCCGCTGGCCCGTCAGGCGCCCCCCCCCCCCGAGGCCGCTCAGCAGGCCCGGGCCCAGGCCCCGCAGTGAACGGGGGCTGCGGGCCGGGCCCGGCCGCCGCGAGGGCCCGGGCCCGGGCCGGGCCGGCCCGCTCCTGCCCCCCTCCACCGCCCGCCGTCGTGCCGCTGCGGCCTGCAAGCTGCACGGGAACAGGCCCCCGCTGCCGGGCCCGCCGACCCGTCCCCGGGCCGCTGGCCCGTCAGGCGCCCCCCCCCCGAGGCCGCTCAGCAGGCCCGGGCCCAGGCCCCGCAGTGAACGGGGGCTGCGGGCCGGGCCCGGCCGCCGCGAGGGCCCGAACCGGGCCGGCCCGCTCCTGCCCCCGCCACCGCCCGGCTGCGGCCTGCAAGCTGCACGGGAACAGGCCCCCGCTGCCGGGCCCGCCGGACCGTCCCCGGGGCCGCTGGCCCGTCAGGCGCGCCCCCCCCCCCCCCCCCCCCCCCGCGGCCGCTCAGCAGGCCCGGGCCCAGGCCCAGGCCCCGCAGTGAACGGCGGCTGCGGACCGGGCCCGGCCGCCGCGAGGGCCCGGGCCGGGCCGGCCCGCTCCTGCCCCCGCCACCGCCCTGGCTGCGGCCTGCAAGCTGCACGGGAACAGGCCCCCGCTGCCGGGCCCGCCGGCCCGTCCCCGGGGCCGCTGGCCCGTCAGGCGCGCCCCCCCCCCCCCCCCCCCCCCCCCGCGCCGCTCAGCAGGCCCGGGCCCAGGCCCAGGCCCCGCAGTGAACGGCGGCTGCGGACCGGGCCCGGCCGCCGCGAGGGCCCGAACCGGGCCGGGCCGGCCCGCTCCTGCCCCCGCCACCGCCCGGCTGCGGCCTGCAAGCTGGCAGCCGCGAGGGCCCGGGCCGGGCCGGCCCGCTCCTGCCCCCGCCACCGCCCGGCTGCGGCCTGCAAGCTGCACGGGAACAGGCCCCCGCTGCCGGGCCCGCCGGCCCGTCAGGCGCGCCCCCCCCCCCGAGGCCGCTCAGCAGGCCCGGCCCCAGGCCCCGCAGTGAACGGCGGCTGCGGGCCGGGCCCGGCCGCCGCGAGGGCCCGGGCCGGGCCGGCCCGCTCCTGCCCCCGCCACCGCCCGGCTGCGGCCTGCAAGCTGCACGGGAACAGGCCCCCGCTGCCGGGCCCGCCGGCCCGTCCCCGGGGCCGCTGGCCCGTCAGGCGCGCCCCCCCCCCCCGAGGCCGCTCAGCAGGCCCAGGCCCGGGCCCAGGCCCAGGCCCCGCAGTGAACGGCGGCTGCGGACCGGGCCCGGCCGCCGCGAGGGCCCGAACCGGGCCGGGCCGGCCCGCTCCTGCCCCCGCCACCGCCCGGCTGCGGCCTGCAAGCTGGCAGCCGCGAGGGCCCGGGCCGGGCCGGCCCGCTCCTGCCCCCGCCACCGCCCGTCTGCGGCCTGTAAGCTGCACGGGAACAGG
>NW_026561998.1:55000-60000 GCF_028858705.1 Grus americana
CCACGCGGCCGTCACACAGCCCGCTTCGGTAAAGAAGCCCGAGGAACCCCAGGAGAGCGGGGGGGGGCCCCGGACACGGGGCGACGCGGCAAGGCACGCGCCCCACCGCCGTCGTCATGGCCCCCTTCGCTCAGGGGAGGAGGGCAACACCTCGCGTGCCACGGGACGCGAAATGGAAAGGAGACCACCCTGCCTGAACACCGGACACCGCCGTGGCTCCCTATTAACAGGGAGCACGGAAGAGCCGGCCCGCCGAGGGCCCTCTCCGACGCGACCCGAAAAGCCTCATCGATCAGGAAGGGAAAAGGGAAGAGCAGAAAGTAGCGGAGGCCCCACAGCCACGGTCCTGGGACAGCGACAGCCACGCGCGCCCTCCACCACCCCCCCGGGGGGGGGTGTGGGACAGCAGACACGGGGCCCTGCGTGCGAGGGTGGGGGGGGGCAGCGTCTGAGGAGAGGTGCAACGCCAGCCTGAACACCGGCAGAGCCGGCCCGCCGTGAAGCCTCTCCGACGTGCCCGGGGATGCCTCATCGATCAGTAAAGGAAGCGGAGGCCCCACGGCCACGGTCCTGGGACAGCGACAGCCGCACGCGCCCTCCACCGCCCGGGGGGGGTGGGACAGCAGACGCGGGGGCCCTGCGTGCGAGCGAGAGGCTGACGTCTGCGAGACGGGCTCCGACGGCCGGAACGCCGGCAGAGCCGGCCCGTCGTGGAACCTCTCCAGCGCGCCCAGGGACGCCTCAGCGGGCGCTGACTGCGTCTGGATCGGGAGGTGGTGCCGCCACCGGCACGCGCTCTGGACAACGATTCCCTTTCATCAGGTCGATGGGAGCGGAGGAAAGGCCACGGCAGGCTCGACTCCCCCCGTCCCTCAGGCGTTCGAGAGTGCCGGCAACCGCCACCGGTCACCGGTCTTTGCCGTGCCCCGCGGGGCGCCGCTTACCCCGGGCGGGGAGGGGGAGAACCAAATGGAAGTGAGCAGCTCTGTGAAACACGAGGCGCCGCCGTCTCGTGAGTGCCATCCCTGGGCATTCGGGGGCCAAGGGAAGCCACAGCAGGCCAGAAGACACCCAGCGGTCTGCATTCGGCTGCCGGCCACCGCGACCGGCTGCCCGCTCGCATTTCCACCCGCTTTGCGGGCTCCAGCTTAAGGCCGGGGAAAGAAAGGGGGGAGAGGGAGGAAAAAAAAAAAAAAACACAGAAAAAAAAAAAAAGGGCGAGGCGGCCCCCCCCCACAGCACGCCTCGCCCTTCGACCACCGCTCACAGACCTTTCCACCCAGCCCTCCGGCAACCGGGTAAGGCAGGGCAGGCCAGACACCGTGGGACGCCCCACGGCTGGCTCGTGCCGGCCGAGAGAGGAGGTGGCACCACCGCCGCGCGCCTGTGCCGTCATCGGGCTCTGGGCACCGGGGAGAAAACACGGCAGGCTCGCCTGCCCCCGGCGGTCTGCATTCGGCTGCCGGCCACAGCGACCGGCTGCCCGCTCGCATTTCCACCCGCTTTGCGGGCTCCAGCTTAAGGCCGGGGAAAGAAAGGGGGGGGAGGGAGAAAAAAAAAAAAAAAAACAGAAAAAAAAAAAGGGCGAGGCGGGCCCCCCCACGGCACGCCTCGCCCTTCGACCACCGCTCACAGACCTTTCCACCCAGCCCTCCGGCAACCGGGTAAGGCAGGGCAGGCCGGACACCGTGGGACGCCCCACGGCTGGCTCGTGCCGGCCGAGAGAGGAGGTGGCACCACCACCGCGCGCCTGTGCCGTCATCGGGCTCTGGGCACCGGGGAGAAGACACAGCAGGCCTGCCTCCACCTGCCAGCCACCGCTCAAAGCTCTGCCCGCCTCGCGGGCTCCAGCTTAAGGCCGGAGAAAAAGGACGAGTTGCCGCCAACATCGCCCACTCGGGTCACTGGGCCCTCCGGAACCAGGGAAAGCCACCGCAGGCTTGAAACCCCCGGCCGTCTGCCTCCAGCATACACCGGCAGTAACCTTCGCCGTCATTGGGCCAGCTCAGGAAACAGAGCAAAGGAGAAACCACCGAGGAGGGTGGGACAGCGGCGCCCACCCTTTCCCCAGCCGCGTGCGTTCGAGTGCCGGCAACCGCCGCCAGCCTTTGCCCTGCCCCGCGGGATCGGGCTCAGCACCTCACAGCAGTAGGCAACGACCACCAGAGACTGCAAGTGGCTCCGGCTCTCCGCGGCTGCCAGCAGACCTTCGGGTGCCCTGTGCTGGCTTAGCCGGGGAAGCACCGGGAGGACGACCGTGCCAAGCACTCTGGAAGGTGAGACCAACCGCCACGGAAACGGCTGAGACCGGCTGCCAAAAACCCCCGGTGTCCGGCAGAGCCGCGGGGGTGAGCAGCCGTTCGCTAGTGTTCGCCCTGGTCGCGAGACACCGCTCGCGCCTATAATACGGACAGATACGTCCCCGCCCCCGGCGAGCTCCAAGAGCGCTGCCTATGGCCACCGGGGAGGCGCACCAACCACGCTGCCTTTTACGATGGCGTAGCTGGAGGCAGCGAAAAACAGCGACCCCATCGGCAGCTCCGGGGAGGTGGCAGGGACAACAGGTCTACCTGCCAGACCCGGAACCGCCCAAGTCCCGGCGGAGCCGGGTAGACCAGAGCGCCTGCAGCGGAGCCGGGTAGACCTGAGAGCCCGCCGGGGAGCCGGGTAGACCTGAGAGCCCGCCGCGGAGCCGGGTGGACCTGAGAGCCCGCCGCGGAGCCGGGTAGACCTGATGGCCAACTGCAGAGGCAGACCTGGTGGCGTGTGAAGCAGCCAGTTAGACGTAAAGGCCCGCCGGGCCGGCCCGCTCCTACCCCCGCCACCGCCCGCCGGTCGGCCGGCTGCGGCCTGCAAGCTGCACGGGAACAGGCCCCCGCTGCCGGGCCCGCCGGCCCGTCCCCGGGGCCGCTGGCCCGTCAGGCGCCCCCCCCCGAGGCCGCTCAGCAGGCCCGGGCCCAGGCCCCGCAGTGAACGGGGGCTGCGGGCCGGGCCCGGCCGCCGCGAGGGCCCGGGCCCGGGCCGGCCCGCTCCTGCCCCCCTCCACCGCCCGGCTGCGGCCTGCAAGCTGCACGGGAACAGGCCCCCGCTGCCGGGCCCGCCGGCCCGTCAGGCGCGCCCCCCCCCCGAGGCCGCTCAGCAGGCCCGGGCCCAGGCCCCGCAGTGAACGGGGGCTGCGGGCCGGGCCCGGCCGCCGCGAGGGCCCGGGCCCGGGCCGGGCCGGCCCGCTCCTGCCCCCGCCACCGCCCGGCTGCGGCCTGCAAGCTGCACGGGAACAGGCCCCCGCTGCCGGGCCCGCCGACCCGTCCCCGGGGCCGCTGGCCCGTCAGGCGCCCCCCCCCCCCGAGGCCGCTCAGCAGGCCCGGGCCCAGGCCCCGCAGTGAACGGGGGCTGCGGGCCGGGCCCGGCCGCCGCGAGGGCCCGGGCCCGGGCCGGGCCGGCCCGCTCCTGCCCCCCTCCACCGCCCGCCGGTCGTGCCGCTGCGGCCTGCAAGCTGCACGGGAACAGGCCCCCGCTGCCGGGCCCGCCGACCCGTCCCCGGGCCGCTGGCCCGTCAGGCGCCCCCCCCCCGAGGCCGCTCAGCAGGCCCGGGCCCAGGCCCCGCAGTGAACGGGGCTGCGGGCCGGGCCCGGCCGCCGCGAGGGCCCGAACCGGGCCGGCCCGCTCCTGCCCCCGCCACCGCCCGGCTGCGGCCTGCAAGCTGCACGGGAACAGGCCCCCGCTGCCGGGCCCGCCGGACCGTCCCCGGGGCCGCTGGCCCGTCAGGCGCGCCCCCCCCCCCCCCCCCCCCCCGCGGCCGCTCAGCAGGCCCGGGCCCAGGCCCAGGCCCCGCAGTGAACGGCGGCTGCGGACCGGGCCCGGCCGCCGCGAGGGCCCGGGCCGGGCCGGCCCGCTCCTGCCCCCGCCACCGCCCTGGCTGCGGCCTGCAAGCTGCACGGGAACAGGCCCCCGCTGCCGGGCCCGCCGGCCCGTCCCCGGGGCCGCTGGCCCGTCAGGCGCGCCCCCCCCCCCCCCCCCCCCCCCCCGCGGCCGCTCAGCAGGCCCGGGCCCAGGCCCAGGCCCCGCAGTGAACGGCGGCTGCGGACCGGGCCCGGCCGCCGCGAGGGCCCGAACCGGGCCGGGCCGGCCCGCTCCTGCCCCCGCCACCGCCCGGCTGCGGCCTGCAAGCTGGCAGCCGCGAGGGCCCGGGCCGGGCCGGCCCGCTCCTGCCCCCGCCACCGCCCGGCTGCGGCCTGCAAGCTGCACGGGAACAGGCCCCCGCTGCCGGGCCCGCCGGCCCGTCAGGCGCCCCCCCCCCCCGAGGCCGCTCAGCAGGCCCGGCCCCAGGCCCCGCAGTGAACGGCGGCTGCGGGCCGGCCCGGCCGCCGCGAGGGCCCGGGCCGGGCCGGCCCGCTCCTGCCCCCGCCACCGCCCGGCTGCGGCCTGCAAGCTGCACGGGAACAGGCCCCCGCTGCCGGGCCCGCCGGCCCGTCCCCCGGGCCGCGGGCCCGTCAGGCGCGCCCCCCCCCCCCGAGGCCGCTCAGCAGGCCCAGGCCCGGGCCCAGGCCCAGGCCCCGCAGTGAACGGCGGCTGCGGACCGGGCCCGGCCGCCGCGAGGGCCCGAACCGGGCCGGGCCGGCCCGCTCCTGCCCCCGCCACCGCCCGGCTGCGGCCTGCAAGCTGGCAGCCGCGAGGGCCCGGGCCGGGCCGGCCCGCTCCTGCCCCCGCCACCGCCCGTCTGCGGCCTGTAAGCTGCACGGGAACAGGCCCCCGCTGCCGGGCCCGCCGGCCCGTCCCCGGGGCCGCTGGCCCGTCAGGCGCGCCCCCCCCCCCCGAGGCCGCTCAGCAGGCCCAGGCCCGGGCCCAGGCCCAGGCCCCGCAGTGAACGGCGGCTGCGGACCGGGCCCGGCCGCCGCGAGGGCCCGAACCGGGCCGGGCCGGCCCGGCCCGCTCCTGCCCCCGCCACCGCCCGGCTGCGGCCTGCAAGCTGGCAGCCGCGAGGGCCCGGGCCGGGCCGGCCC